>NC_142436.1:151608928-151914285 GCF_059453495.1 Arachis ipaensis | reverse complement strand
GGTGCCAGATTTTGGGGTTCTACGTGAACAACTGCTGCAAGAGTTTCACATTACTCCTATGGCGGGACACCATGGCGAGCTTAAGACATATAAAGCTCTTGGTGAGTTGTTCTTTTGGCCCGGCCTGCGCAGGAGCATTCACAAATTCATTCAAGAGTGTGACATTTGCCAAATACATGACTTCAAAACAACAAGGACTTCTTCAACCTTTACCTGTTCCAGGTGGACCATGGATGGAACTCTCCATGGATTTTATTGTTCAATTACCTAAGTCGGCCGGCTACTCTGCAATTTTAGTGGTGGTGGATTGATTTAGTAAGACTGTGCATTTTGAACCATTGTGTGCAGGATTTACAGCAAGTATGGTGGCAAGAATTTTCATTGGATCAGTGGTCAAACTCCATGGTTTTTCCTCTTCCATCATTTTAGATCGAGACCCCCTATTCTTCAGTCGATTTTGGCGTAATCTATTTGAATTCAGTGGCACCCAACTCCATTATAGAACAGTAGCATACCACCCACAGAGTGATGGCCAAACTGAGGTGACAAATCGTTCTTTGGAGCAGTATCTCCGTGCCTTTTCACACTCCCAACCTCAACAGTGGGCAACATTTCTTCTGTGGGCAGAGTTCTGTCTTAACAGCTCCTTCCATTCGGCTATCCAGATGACGCCGCATGAAGCTCTCCACGGTTTCCTGATGAATCTACCACCAGGGTACATGTCGGGTGCCTCGCCAGTACTGGAAGTTGATATGTTCTTGCATACGCAAGAAATCACATGAAGAAACAAGCAGACAAAAATCGGAGAGATAAAGAATTCCATGTGGGTGATTGGGTGTTACTAAAACTTTGGCCCTACTGGCAGCTTTCTCTCTTTCGCCGGGAACACCCTAAGCTGGGTCGACGTTATTTTGGGCCCTATCAGGTAACAAGCAGAGTAGGAAAGGATGCATATCGCCTTGCCTTGCCAGAAGAAAGCACAATCCACCCTGTGTTTCACATTTTCCTGCTCAAAGAATTCCATGGAACTCACACCACTGAACCCCCTATTCTTGTGACAACACCTACTGCATTCCAGCCAACACCCATGGCAATAGTTGGACGACGCTTGGTTGACAGAGACGGTGTACATGTAGAATAAGTTCTAGTAGATTGGGAAGGGTCACCCAGTGATGAGACAACTTGGGTAGATCTTGATGAGTTGCTCAGAGTGTTCCCTGATCTCAACCTTGAGGACAAGGTTGTTCTGGACAAGGGGTAGTTGATATAACAATTGAACCAAATGAAGAGTTAGCAAGTGATACTGGAGCAGAACATGGGTTGGTAACTGACAAAGGCCCATCTAGCCAAAGAAAAAGAAAAGTCTCATATTGAGTGAAGGACTACCATATGAGAAAATAAAGAGAGAATAGGATAAAAGAGTGGGGTAGAGAAGTTAGTTAGGATTTAAGGGAATAAAATGTAAAAGGGAAAAAATAATGGGCAGAGAAGATTTACCTGAGGGTATTGTGGAGTCGTTCTCCTTGAACTCGAAGCAGGGTGATTTTGGGTGTCTTTGTTATTGAGTTTCTTCATTCATATACAATCTTTATTTTCTTCATTTCTAATTCCTACATCATTTATATAATTACTTGCTGTGTTTAACAAATTAGCATTCTAATGCCACATTAAACGCTAATTAAACGAAATCGTTTGTTTTTTGTACCCAATAAAAATAGATGTCAAGTTATTTTCATATATGTTGGCGTCTAAAATAAATTTTGTATTATATCAAAAGGATTTTGTATCTATTTTCATTGGACGCCAAAAATAAATAACATTATTCAATTAGTGTCTAATGTGGCACTGAAGTGCTTCAACTTACTTTATTTACTAAGATATTGTCGAAAAAAATTGAGATATCGATATGATATTCGGAGATTAATCTCAAAGATGATAATAGTGTAACTAAAATTCTAGAAATAAAATTAATATATGGTATAAATTTCGGACACCATTTTAAATAAGAGAGATTCTATCGTGCTTACTAAAAAAATTAACATAACATGCTATCTTTATGTGTCAATTATTCAGGATCGGAGACTATTTTTTTTAAACGAAAAAAAAAAAGAATTAAATTACAGTAAAATAATCTCAAATATCAAGTCGGTGAGAGAGAGAAACTAACCATTAAATTCATCCACATAATTTCCAGAAAAAAAGTAATTATTTATTAAATCATTTTAATAACTTCATCATATTAATCTAATTTTTAATACATTTTAAATTTATTTAAATAATAGTTTATTATAATAATAAAAATTTTGAGAAATCTTTCTAAATAAATAAATTAAGTATTTTATTTATCAAAATATATTATTGTAAAAATATTTATTAATTTATGTAATATTACTTATTCCATTTATAATAAAAACAAGATGTATATACATATATATCATTTATACTATAAACAAAATAAATAAAATAATATAAATAAAATATTAAAAAAGTCAATTAATGTCTGAAATAATAATAATAATAATAATAATAATAATAATAATAATGAGTATAAAATTAATTAAAATAATAAATATTTGATATTTTTATTAAAAAATTGTTAAAACATAAAATTTAGATGAGTTTTGTAAATCGATTTTACTTTTTAAAATGATTTCAAGTAAATTATAAACATTGTCTTTTTAGTTATTCAATAGTCTATCGTACAAACTAAATAGATATATAAATATTTCATTTATACTTTAAATAAAATTGACTAAAAGAATTTGAATAAGTATCTCGTCTATATTCTAAGTACGATAACAAAAATTTGGCTCCACAAAAAGTTAATGCTTGACTCTAAGTTATTAATCTTGCATAAAATTTTCAGCGTTGTTATTTGTACAAATATAATATGAGTTTTCATTTTATTTTTTTATTATAAAAAATAATTAAACTTTAATAATTTGATTAAACATTATAAATTTTAATATAAAAGATTTAAGAATTGATATTTTAATTCATAAAATATATAAATTAATTTTATATTTATTAAAATTAAATTTGATAAAATTATTGAAATGATATAATAAATAATTTTATTGAATACTTTTTAATTTTACTAAATTAATACAATTTTAATAAATAATAACTTATTTCTTTTATATTTATGATGGTGCTATACCAACACGACTAAAAATCTTGGGATTGTAGAAGGACATTAATATTTGAATAATTTGTTTTAATTTTTTTTTTCTTTATCACTTTAAAAAAAATATGCTCCAATTTTATTACTGACAGATAAGAACAATATACCATGGTGATTTTGTTGAAAAATACCATAGAATTTTTCTTTATATATTTAATTGCATAGTTGCTACGAGATTTATTCTTTTATCATACAATATTTTGTAATATTTTGCAATATTTTATAAAAATCTTGCTATCGTAGAAGGACGTTAAAATTTGAAGTGATTTGTTTTAATTTAATCTTTTTTTAATTTTAAAATAAATATGCTCCAATTTTATTACTGACACATAAAGGACAATATACCATGGTGATTTTCTTGCAAAGTATCATATAATTTTCCTTTATATATTTTTTTGGTGACTATTTTCCTTTATATATTTAATTGCATAGTTGCTACGAGATTTATTCTTTTATCATACAATATTTTGTAATATTGTTTAGTTTCACATAAGTATGACTATCTCTTTGTCCTTTTTTATGAATTAAATTAAAAAAAAAAATTGATACAAAAGATTAGAATTTAATCATCGTTGATTTTAAAAATATAATATAAGGTAAATTAAAAGCATAAACAAAATTAATTAAAAAGTTTCTTATATAAAAAACATATTAAAAAAATAATTATTCACATTATTTTAATTAAACAAAAATTAAAAACATCTATTTTTCACTAATATTAAAAAACGATAATTATCTTTTAAAAATGTTAAATACACACTAAATATTAGTTATTATGTATTTATGTATAAATATAAATTAATATAATTTATTTTTAATATATAAATTTTATATATAAAAAATCACAATTGGTTATTCTCATGCGTCATTACATTACTGTTTTACTCAATTTTTTCGTAATGTTTAAAATAAAAATGTGGGCATCTCAATGTCGCAATTGTAACGTCAAATAAAATTAAAAAGAATAAAAGTAACAAATAAACATATAAATGCAAGGTGCCGGTGGCAAAGTAAACTGCAGAAATTGAAATAAACAAGAAATTAAAAAGAAGATGAAGGAAGAAATATGAACGTAAAAGAGAAAAAGACGTAAAAGTAGAAAAATTTTATTAATAAAAATTGGGAAAAAAGCAAAGTACAAGTGTTTGAGTTTAGAGGAATTACTTAAGATTTCCAATTTTACTCTGTGATGCCAAGGGGCTGAGAGCGTTTTTGGGTTTCTAAGTGTTTTCCAAGAAGAACTGAACTGATTACAATATTTTCCTAAAGCTTTATTTATAGACTAGCCTAATGTCAGCTGACAGTTACTCTTTGTACACCATTTGCGAAAATTTTGAATTGCACTCGTAATTGTTCCCGCACTTGTTTCCTTGACGACTGTCCTGTACCCTATTTTGACGCTCCATGTTTATAACTGCTCCTGCATATAACACGTCCTATAATTCAGGCTTAATTCAAATTTTGAATAAAAACGGCTTCTTTGCTAGTGAATTAGAAGCTTCCCCTAATATATTGAATCTGGCTTCATAAGTTAATAATAATATTATCTTATATTTATTTATTTAAAACAAATTATTTTTTTTCTAAGTGATAATAATTTTTTGCCTAACAAGATGCCCTCCAAGATTTCTCACTTGAAGATATGCAATGATTGAAAGTGAGAAAATTTATTTATTTATTGACATTTTTCTTATTTTTGATATTGAGAGTCAATTGACATTTTAGGCACATCCGCTTGACAGATTAAATGCCTACTAGTAATAGACTTAACAGAATTTCTAAGTCTATAAAATTTTTACATTAATAGTTAAACTGTAAATGGGGTCTATTCTTTTGTATGAAATTTTTAAGTGTGTCAAATGATATCTGTTCTAATTTCGGCACATTAAATGTGTATCAATTGACCTTTGTTTTGACCTTTAATATTTCAATTAAGAGTTTTTTGACACACACTTTCATTGTTTTAATTGACACAATTTTCCTAACTTCAGAAGTAACATAATCTTAACTTCGTGAAGTCGTTTCTTTCATATGTTAAACTCTAGGTGTCAATTAAATTTGATAAAATTTCTAATCCTATAAAATTTCCACACTAACATTCTAATAATTTTGACTCCAAGCGCTAATAGACTCAACAGAATTTCTAAGTCAATTAGACTTTTGTATTTATGAAGTACATACCCAAATGTCAATGAGAGATTATTTTTGTCCAAAATTTTAAACTTGATGCATCTTTTTTTTTTTTTAAATAAAATCATAACAAGGTAAATAAAAGTTAGAACCAAAAGACAAGAAAGAAATAAAAATTTAAAAGATAAGAAAAATGAAAAAAAAAAGAAGGCAAAGACAATTAGGATGAATAAAAAAGAAAAAGAGACAGAGAAACAGAGCAAGAAGAGAGAAAAGAAAAAGTAAAGATCAGAATGAGAGAGAAAAAAAAATGAAAACCAATAAAAAACAAAGAAGACGAGATCATTTTTTTATCATATTTTTTTTGTTTATCAAAATTAAACCCTTATTTGCATACAAGTCATTTATCTTATACTTTAGAAATTTCTTTTCGATTATCCTCTATATGGCTTATTTAATGAGATGTTTGATGAATATTCAATCTCTCTTTTATCATCTCTTTATACCTTGCTTCTTTCTCAACTTTTAACTGTTACATTTGTCTAACATATTCAGTAAGTTGAGTCATGTCATGATAGTGTTGATTTACAAGTTTCTTTCTAATTCCAAATTCTAATCCATTTATGGCAATTTTGACAATTTCAGAGTCTGGAACTGAAGTACAGCATCTATTTCTCATGTTTTTGAATTTAGCAAAATACTTATCAATTGATTCTCCGACATTGCGTTTGATAAAGAATAAATCATTTAAACTAATTCTTAATTCACTACGAAAAAATTGTTTATGAAAATCTTTTTCTAATTGCCTCCAAGAGTGAATTGAATTTGGTTTTAGATTAGAAAACCATATAAAGGCATTTCTTGTCAATGAGGAGGGAAAGAATTTCATCTTTAAATACTCATTTGATGCCACTTCATTGATTTTGACAGTATAGCGAGCAATGTGCTCTACTGACGATTCTTCATCTTCCCCAAAAAATATAGTTAATGACTTAGGAAACTTCTATCCCTCAGGTAATTCAGTTTGTTGGATAAATTTAGGAAAAAGAGACATAAACTGAGGTTGATTTGTACATCCAACACTAAATCCCAATCTTTTTAGAATTTGTTCAATCACTTGATTGACATCTTACCCCCCAATATTATTTTGCCCAAGTCTTTCCAACATATTATCAGCATTTTGACCATGTATAGATATATGAACATTATAATTAGGAATTGCTCCATCATTTTGGTTGACATCATTGAATCCTAAACCATAGTTGTCATTTTCTTTTGAATTTACCACAGTAGCAATTCTATTAACTTGCCTATTTAACTGTTCAATTCTAGTATTTGTGTTTTTTAAGAAAAGACTCAAAACCGTCACCATTTGATGAGTTAACATGTTTACTAGATCAGGTAGCTTTCACCCATCTGTTGCCTAATGTTTGCTAAAAATTCGACAGTTTGACTAGATTGATTAACAAGCATTGCTCCTGACCTGTCAGAAAATACAGGTCTAGAATTTTCTACCCTAATGGTGGATGTAGTAGAATTAGATGCACTGTTATTTCCTGCATTAATAGCATGTGAAAAATTTTGTTGTGACATGTGTGAGTCTGACACCCCAGAAACAGGTAGATTTGACATGCCATCTGGATTTTGATAAATAGGATTTTGAAAAGTTGAGTAGAGGCACAGGCAATCATTATGTCACCACGGAGGGACATACTCCGGTGGCAAGCCATATGGCGGCCACCCCATGGTATTTATGTGAGTTGCATTTAACCCTGTATGGGCATGACCAACGCCATCATGCCTCATTGACAGCAAGGTAGGCTCTGCGTTTGAAATCACAGGAGAATTTCCGGATTTATTTCCTCTAATCTCATCACTGAAAGTAGAAGAAGATGCTGCAGAAGTATTTGACATGTTACCTGACGCTGATTTCCTTGGCTCTGGACGCACGAACTTACCACTGCGCAACCACATGCAAATTTAAAAACTCCTGGTTTTTCTTTTGATAATTACAATCTATTGACAAGGTCCCACCGGGCGTGCCAATTTGTTTTACTCAAATTTTGTTAATGTTTAAAATAAAAATATGGGTATCTCAATGTCGCAATTGTAACGTTAAATAAAATTAAAAGGAATAAAAGTAATAAATAAACATATAAATGCAAGGTGCCGGTGGCAAAGTAAACTGTAGAAATTGAAAATTAAAAAGAAGATGAAGGAAGAAACATGAACGTAAAAGAGAAGAAGACGTAAAAGTAGAGAAATTTTATTAATAAAATCTGGGAAAAAAACAAAGTACAAGTGTTTGTGTTCAGAGGAATTACTTAAGATTCCCAATTTTTACTCTGTGATGTCAAGGGGTTGAGAGCGTTTTTGGGTTTTTAAGTGTTTTCCAAGAAGAACTGAACTGATTACAATGTTTTCCTAAAGCTCTATTTATAGACTAGCCTAAATTTTGAATTGCACTCGTAACTATTCCCGCACTTGTTTCCTACTGTCCTGTACCCTATTTTGTTTGACGCTCCTCCTGCATATAACACGTCCTATAATTCAGGTTTAATTCAAATTTTGAATAAAAACTGCTTCTTTACTAGTGAATTAGAAGCTTTCTCTAATATATTGAATCTGACTTCATAAGTTAATAATAATATTATCTTATATTTATTTACTTATGTTGAAGAACCAAAGATTAAAAAAAAAAAAAAACGAGAGTAAAACCGTTTTGAACATTCTAACTTGTAACTTGTAAGTACACTGTACACGACGGGAGTACCAACCTACCCCAGCGGCACCTACTTTGCAAATCATAACAAACAATGGGGATGCTATGAACTGAAGCAATCAAACTCAACTTCAATTCCCTCTTATTAACAAAAGTTTCATTCTTAATTTCTTATCCTTATTCTTATATATTACTTACTATAAGAAATACATGTATTGCAAGAAAAATACATTATACACTATGCACATATATTCCACTGCAAAACTTTATCATACACAGAAGTTCAGAAATTAATAATTAAAGCAGTGGAAATGGATCTACAATTGCAGGCAGTAGTTGAGTTGGTGGCTTCCACTTGATCATGGTGTAGGGTTATGCTCAACATGTTCCACATAACCTCTACATCTCTGTACCCACACATTTGTACATCATCTCTTAGCTTCAGCAACCCAACATCGCCGTTGTATTCAATCCCACCGCTGTGTCTCCCAACCCCTTCAAGAACATACCAATATGCTTAATTGTTTAATTCAAAATTAATAATGACAAGAGATTGTTAGAGATAGATAGAGGAGGAGCTAACTACCAGATTTGCGAAGCTTGATTCTTGTAGAGAGCGCACACCAAGTTCTTCTGATCTTATGCCACCAATCCATGTAGCGATGAGACAAAAGTGGTTAGGTAATTAATGTGCGAATGTCTTTATATATATGGTATGGTGGTGGTGGAGCAGAGAAGAGAGGCACCGATTAATAGTATATAGTATATGAAAACACGTTGTGCCAAGCGTCTTGCGGAGGTGCATTACACACTCCAGAATGTGTTAGTGTTACCAAGGAAGGGATTTGGCTTCCCTCTATTCCTATTATATATCCTACTTTAATTCCTTTCTTCCTAATTCATTCTTAGTATTATGGTAATGGTGGTGCCTAATAATAATATATTGGTTCGGCTGCTCTTGTCACATTCTATGAACCTCTTCAATAGTCCACGTTGCACGCCTACTCACATGACCATCCCACCTATTCAGCAGCCCACCTCTCTTTCATTTCAGGTTACCCCTTACTTTTACCATAAATAAAATTTAAAAAACGCTTTATTGACTTGTAAGTTAATTTGAGTACACAATTAGAATTAATTGTTTGTTTGGATTACAGTTTATAAATAGAAATTCGTGTAAAATTGAGATTGCAAATTTGATTTTAATGAAAAGTAAATTTATATTAAAGTAATTTATATTTGACAATGTTTATATCAAAATAGATCATAGTAAAATAAATGTTGTTTAAATAAAAAAAAATAGACATCAACTTAAATAATTTTTGTATATTATTTTATTATTTTAATTTAAATATTTAAATAAATCTTATTAATTAATTTTATAATAAAATTAATATTTATATACTAAAATAAAAAATAACATATAAAAATTGACAAATATATTTTTAATTAAAACTAACAAAATATAAATTTTAAAGAGTACTAAGAATAGTAAAAAAATTAAATATTTACTTTGGTAGTGATTGAAATAAATCAAAAAAATTTTGATAATATTTTTTATATAATATATTTTTAGTACTCTTAATACTCTTTTTTAGTATGTTATAATTTTTTATTATTATTTTATTATTTATGATTAATTTTTTATTTAATTTACTTTACCTAATAGAATCAATAAATTATATTATAAAAAGATAATAAAAAATAATATAAAAAATCACAATTATAAAAATATATAATATCAAACAAATAATTAACAAAAAGCAAAAATAATAAATAATAGAAAAAAGTTCATATAAACAGAAAATAAGAATTTCATAAATAACATAATAATATGTATAAAAGATAAAATCGATAAAAGATAAATAAAGATTATAAACATAAGAGGAGTGCTACACATACAACTTAACAAAAAGCACGCTAGCCCATATACGATTTCCATAGCGTCTTTCGCGTTCTTCCTTCTTCTCCTCCTCTTTCTTCTTCTTCTCCTTCTTCTTCTTCTACTATTCTTCTTCTTCCTCCTCCATGAAAATGAGTTTCTTGTCAAATTTGTTCGATCTCATTCGTGCGTTTTCTCTTTACATTTTCATTCGTTGTTTTATTTGCGTTTATCATTGGTATTTTTGCTTTATTTTTTTTCTGAAATCAAGCTTTGAAATCGTGAAGATAATGGAACTTCAGAAATACACCCAAAAGATTACAAGAATACACCCAACCGATTACAGGAATTCAGCCAAACGATTATAGAAATACACCCAAAGGATTACAGAAATACACCCAAATGATTTAAAAAATACACCCAAAATTCGTTACCTTATGCATAATTTAGAACTCTTCCTCTTTCTCCTCCTCATCTTCTTCTTCTTCTTCATTTTCTTATTTCACATTCTCATAATTCTTTTTGGGAGAAAAAAATCAAACAAAGAAGAAAAAAATACATAATGTTGCAAAATCAAAAGAAGAATGAGGAGAAACACGACGATGAAGATGAAACACTTCAAAAACGAAGAAGAAGAAGCACAGAAAAAGAAGAAAAAGGAGAAGAAAAAGAGGAGGCATAGAAAAAAAAAAAAAAAAAAGAAATACATGACTTATATAACTTGTATGGAAAAATACTTGTACATGAAGAATTTCTTTAAACATAATTTTAAATGTAAAATAATTTCTGGGTTTATGAATAAAAATTTTATCAAACAAAAACCGAAGCTTCCAAGAAATCTAAACTTAACACACGTGAGTAGCTCTACACAAATATCATCCAACTTGAATTAGTGAATGATTAACTCACTAACTAGTAAAATAGTAATAATTAATTTTCTTTTGAAACAAAACACACGGATTCTAGTTGACTTTATTGAACGTACACACACGTAGACTGGCAGGCCAAGATACCAGTTATTTAATTGTTAGAGAAGAAAAAAAAAAAAAACCCGCGATGAGGAGTTTCCGTTAATTTATGGTGTACGGATAAGATAATGGTATTCCTTGAAGATGAGGAACAGCATCAATGGCACTAGACCCTTACCACTTCCCTCATTTTCGACCCGCCTCTTCCCAACAACCGCCACTCCTTACCTCCATTCACCACCGACCGCAAACCCTATCCTCCACCACTGCTCTGCCACGTCAACCCTTCGAAACACGGCCATTCCAACTTCCACTACTCACCACAGGTTTGATCTTTCTTTTTTTCGAGATCCGCACCAAATTAAACATTTCTGAAAATCTTGTGAAGCTAACTACTTCTACCTTTCGTTTAGGGTACAACTGTGGTGGCTAACATGTTTTGGTGATATTTGGTGGAGATGGTTTTCTAGACTTATCTCCTTTTACTTGCTCTCTCTCAATCTCGTTGCTGCACCTTCTGCCTATCCAGCTTCCTCTACTTCTTATGCCTGCGAGCACATTGATGCTTATTATTCCCCTGTCATGCATTTAAGAGGTGAATCACTCAAGAAGAAATTGAACAGCATCGTTGCCCCTCACCATTCCTTGTCCTATCAAGAGGTCCTTCCGCCTCTTAATTGTGTACGCCACTTCATTCAAAATCTGTAGATCTGAAATTATTACAATCTAATTTACAGGTGTGGGATGCCCTCAAGATTCTTGATGCTGCTGATATTGATAATCCAGAAGCTTCGTCGGGGATGTATGGACTTTGTAATTTCATTTAGTAATGTCTTTTGTTTATGATATCTAACTGATTTTTCATGTATGCTCTGTGCAGAGTGGAAATATACTCATTGAGAGTTGTCTCAAAACGATTGTCAGGAAAACCGCAGGGATGGAATAGTGAGTCAACTAAACAATTTGTTGGACTTTCCATGTAGGATGTTAGTTTCTCACCAATCTTATTTACCTATACATTTTTATCAGTTGCTTTTAGTGCTTTCTGTAGCATGCCTTGTTCTCTTTTGATGATACCATAGGGTAAATATGAGAAATGCTATTTGTACACCAAAATCAGTCACTAAAATCAGCCACCAATGTATTTGTGTATAAATACATATATGGTTTAATTTATTTTCAATGTGTATTTGTATTCTAGCATGTATTTTATACTGGTGGCTGACTTTGGTGGCTAATTTTGGTGTACGCGTAGCATAACCTGGTAAATATACATGCATTTTGATCAAGCACCCTTTATAGCTAGCAATTTTTGTGCTCGAGAAGATTATTTATTTATTGGTTGAGTGGTTAAGTGTTCGGGGAGAGAAAAGGGGGGGGGGGATCAATCCACTCATTGACATTAAGCTTTTACAGGGGAGCATCTATGGCCTCGTTCTTATGGGTTGATGGCAGGTCCTGCTTTGACTGATTTACACAATATTCGCCCTTCTGATGTCAATGGTAAGAAAATCCACTGCTCGATATTTTAGAAAATCAATATTGCCATTTCATTTTATATTACAAGTTTCTTGCAGTCAATTCATCAAGGGGAAATAAGTATTATGGTGAATGCATGACTAGCTCAAACAAATGTTTGAGTCCAGCAAACAAAGAAGCTGCATTGGACACTGAAACAGACAAGCAGAGGTGGGCACCGCCTGCAAGGGTAACCTTTTCTGTATTTTTTGAGCAAATTGTAGCTAATTTCTGATCCTGCAATGAATTGAAAAGAGATATGGCTTGGTAGTACAGTCATATCCGGTATGTCACTATACTTTGTCACTTCAGAATTATAGCACCTGAGCTTAGCCATTTTAGTTGGACACATTGGATTTCTATTAAAATTGTTCTAATTGATGTTCACGAGTAACTCGAATGGTACCTGGAGAGCTAATATCAGATGTTAAAGGATGATCATATAGGTATATGGTGGGAATTAAGTACTTAAATCAGTCTGTTTTCCAATTAGCTGTGAGCCTGTGATGTCAGTTCATATGGACATATTTATTCAAATTTTGTTTTGGATATACATCTGAAGTTAGACTAATTAACCTCAGGTTAGAGGGGATATCGCAAGGGCTTTAATGTACATGGCAGTCGCTTATGGGTTTCAGCAACCGGGGGGAAATCCAGGTCTTCGCCTCTCAGATACTCCAAATATTGGTAGGTTGGGCTATTGTTTTCAACTTTTCATTCAGCTGCAATGCTTAGATTGCTGACCAAAGTTTCCCAGCGGGAATGTATATGCTTTGCACGTTTCTCAAAATTTCAGTGTGCTTTATCTTGCTTGTGTATTTGGTTTTGTCAACCCAGGGTATTCATTTCATTAGATAGTGATTTTATCATCTCTTGTTTATCCGTGAGTGTAATAACAAACTTGGCATCTGATATGACAAGCAATACAATTCAATTTTCATTTCTCGAATTGTTTTTAGTTCTTTTATAATAAGTTAAAATAAAAGTAGTAACTTCTGAAAGAAAATATCTTCTCAATCTGTTTAACTATATCTTGTGCTGTCATTTTGTCAAATTGATGCTTAAGTATTTCAAGAAAGAAAATTGATGCTCTCTAGCTTTCATTACTTTTTTGGGCAAGGTAAATTTATGCTGTACCTTAAAGTTGAAAGGGAAGTAACAATTGTGTGTTTGGTGCAGAGAACAGGGAGATGGGGTTGCTTTCCACATTATTGAAGTGGAACGAAGTGGATCCCCCTTCGAGGGAAGAGAAGTTGAGAAATGAAAGAATATGCAAAATGTATCAGCATAATCGGAATCCCTTTGTAGATCATCCTGAGTATGCTAATCTTATATGGAAATGGAAGCCAGTTGTTTCAAGACCTATTCCATTCAGTGATAATGATAATAATGCTATCTCATCAAAGACGAGTTACCTAGTGTCTCCATCAACAAACTTATGCCTTACGCATCATAGTGTTTCCTCCTTTTCATTCTCATTTTTTGTTTCGTAAAAATAAAATGTGTGTATAGATATTTCCTAAAGGAATGTATATTATTCGCCTTTTTTGGAGGAAAACTTTGTCTTTCTCATGTAATTTATTGACTTTTTTTTTAATTAAACATACATTTATATTATCCCGGCCAACACATATATACAAATTACAATACGGGAAATTTTATGAATTTCTTAAGTAGTACACTTTTTTTTTTTTTTTTTTTTACCAAAGATATGAGTCTCGAACTCGCAACTTTTTAATTGAGTATGGGGAGACTATGCCATTTGAGCTATTACTCATTGGCCTTAAGTAGTACACCTTGAACACTATGTTATAATATTACTACCTAACTAAATTAAATTGGATACTAATTTTAATATTCAGAGAACGCATAAAGATATCTTACAACATTCAAATAATAGATTACAAAAATCAGTAAAGTTTATTATTTTTATCATTATTTTTAGTCTATATTTTTTAATTAATTATTATTAAAAATAATAAATTCGGTTAGCACTTTAACATTTTTCATAATTTATTAGAGAATGTTATAAAAAATGTATAAAATAAATAAATTTAATTTTAATATATTGATAGTATAAATCATTTTATATAGTTATGTAATTACATTCGTTTTTGAATTATTATTTACGTAGTCAAATATAAAAAAAAAAATATTTTTATTGATGTGATATTATCTAATTGAATATATGTGAAAAATTATTTTATAATTCATCAAAATTAAATTCAAAAAGTAAAACATAAAAAAAAAAAAAAGAGAGTATTTTCTTTCTCAGCGTTTAGGGTTTTTGCAAAGCTAAGTTTAAATCCCTAAAAACCCCAAAATCCCTCCTGGCCTCTGTTATCTGGGCTCGTCAACCTCGTCTCTCCACTAGGTTAGGGTTTTCTGCATCTCCAAGTGCTCCCCCGATCCCAATGGAGAACGATTCCGAGCAACAAATGGGTCGTTCACTGGTAAAGCAGCTAGCGTGCTGCAACAAAACCACCCGCGACAGGGCTCTCCGCGTTCTCCTCAAAACATGGCTCCCTTCCCTCTCCGACCACCTCTCCGACGACGACGCCAAGAAGCTTTGGAAGGGTCTCTTCTACTGCTTCTGGCACTCCGACAAGCCCCTCCCTCAGGCCGAACTCGCCAACCGCCTCTCCTCTCTCCTCCTCTCTCTCTCCTCCACCCCCTTCTCTCTCCAGTACCTCTCCACCTTCTTCCTCACCATGCGCCGCGAGTGGCCTTCCATTGACGCCCTCCGCCTCGACAAGTTCTACCTTCTCATCCGCAGGTTTATTTCTACTCTCTTCTCTCTCTTGAAAAAGAATTCCTGGGATTTGGAACTTGTTCGCCGGTACGCCGACGTTTTGGACAAGGGCACTTTCTCCGCCGAGGATAAGTTTCAGGGTAGTAATGGCGTTAATTACCATTTTGCCACTGTTTTTCTGGAGGAGCTTAGGCCGTTTCTGCCTGTTAGAGTTGAGGTTCTCGATATTCTGTTTGCACCGTTTTATTCTGTTATGGGGAGGGTGCCTGATAGGGTTTTGTTAGGGAAGATTAAGTCTGGCTTGTTTGATGTGTTGCTGAAGAATGGGAGGAGATTGTTGGAGGCAAGGAAGGCTGGCGAGGAGGTTGCTTCGGGGGACGATGTTGCGGTTCTTGGGACTGTGGGTTTGGTTATGGGGTTTTCTGGTAAGCTTTATGGTATTGGTTCAGATCCTGGGTGTTGTCAAGGGAATAGGAAGGTATTGTTTGGGCTTCATGAACAGTTTTTGAAGCTTGAGAAGGATGCTGCCGCCTCTGGATTTGAGTTCTCAATTCCGGATTCTGTTGATCAGGATGATGATGAGGAAGTGCCAATTTTGGTTCCCGTTTGTAATGGCATGGAGGTGGATGCTCTGGAGGCCAAGGCGGAGGGCGAGGACCTTGCTAATGGTAAGGTGTTGAAGAAGTGTAAGAAGGATAATAAGGTTGGTGGTGTTAAGAAAGCAAAGACGAAGAAGAAGGGTGGCAAAGCCGAGGATGACAGTGAAAATGTAGCTGATGAGAATGGTGGTGATTTGAATGGCAAACAGGTTGATGATGAGGGCACTCTACTGTTGAATGAGGCTGTGATGTCAAACCTCCAGAAGCAGTTTGAGAAGGTTGCTGCTGAAGAAGGTTTAGATGATGATGGTGTTGCAAGTGCCTGTGATAGTCCTCATTCTACATCTGCTGGAGCTATGTCTAAGAAGAGGAAGAGAACGAAAAATTTGAAAGGAAAGAAGTCCCAGGATTCTGAAATTGATGGTGGAGATGCTGATGATGACGCTGCTGTGGCAATGAATGGGGAGAAGAGCGCCAAGAAGGTAAGATTTTCCATGAAAAGTAACTTGGTGTGGAAGCCACACACTCCTTTACCTCCTCAGAGCCTGAGGTTGCCTCCTTCTGCTGCTCCCAGAGGAAGTGCACTCAAAAAGGGTGTGCCCCCAGGTCCTATCAGGGAGATGCTTCCTCCTACCAAGAAGCCAAAAGCGAAGAAGGCGAGGAGGGTCATTAAGGGTGTTGTCGGATCTGTCAAAAGACTGAAGAAATTAAGAACTCGTTCTGCATGATTTGCTTCGTATGGTTATACGACTTTGTTTTGACATGATTGTCTTCCTTTTTTTTTTTGTCATTATTATGAAATTCTTGGGAGTTTATTGTGATAATTGAGTTCTGCACCAAGTGAAAGCAAATTGACTTGGAGTTGAGGCCATGCCTTCAAGATTGCGATGTTGATTAATATGTAGTTCATCTACTTCTCACTATCATTGCTTGCTATGCTATGTTTGTTGTTCTAGTGAAATGATTTCAAGTGCTTGGCATTGATTCTTTTCCTTATGTTTTGTGGCTGAAAGACGTCACTTGGTCATACTAGAGGAGGATAAAAGCTTTATTGGTTTATTAATTTTCAAAATTTTTATGTTGTTTTCTTGTTCATCCTCTCAATTATCAAAGATAATTGAAATTATTGCGGATTCGGCATCAAAGCCACAAGAATTTTGTGAGAGCCATTTTGAAAGATGTGGATAATTAGAGGATTTGTATTATTTGTAAATTGCATGGGGGGCTTTGTGAAAGAGTCAATCAGCTGCGTCCCTGCTTGCCACTGTGTTATGTTTAAGGCTGATGAGAAATTGAGAATGATGGTTCTCTGATTTAAATTGTGTTGGTGTTATTTGAATGATACCCTGCTTCTGATGATTAACAGGGAGGTCGAAAGGGTCTGCGGAAAAGGTGAGTGCTGATTCCTCGGTGGTAATGAAATCAACCAGTTTACCTATGGCATGGTGTGTTAAGGTAAAGCGCATTTGGATTTGCAGTGCTCTGGTTCTTCCACTGGGTGAAATTATAAGATTAATCTGTGATAACTTTCTTCTGTTGAGGCAGTTTATTTTATAGGTGTTTTGAGTTTCTGTCTCTGTAAATAAAAGTAGCCCTCTCTTGTCGAAACATAAACATAAAAATTCAATTTTGGTGCTATAGATATTGTAGGAAGAGCTTACAATTATCATTTTCTTCTTTTATGTCGTGTTCATGGCCCATAGCTTTATAGTTACATTATTTTAAGGTTTTTCTTACATTTCTTTCCTCTCAATCTTGAGCTCAATCACAGAATTGCAGAACTAGTGATAATCTCAAAAGTGTCTAACCATTGAAGAATTTGTTTTTAACAAAGCGCAGTGTGTAATATCAACTTCTAGTAGTACATAAATTTGTTCTTTTCTGGTGAAAGCATAACTTTTTGGTTCCCAGTTCCCCATCGAGTGTTTTCGCTTTCTTCTCGAGTTAATTCAATGGAATGAATCCACAGTCACGTTCGAATGATGAACCGGATAATAATAGCTTATGGTGATGGCCATTTTGCATTTGATTTGTGATTGTGATTGTGATTGCTACGAGCTAAGGCATCAAAGAATCTCATTTGCATTGTGTTGGGGTTGTGTCACTGTGTTTAGCAACAGAAGAGGTTTAGAACATTAAACTTGGTCGTCTTATTACTTAGATCTGTATTTGTACCGAAACATTCAAATATATGTAGGTAAACTCAACAATTGGCCAAGTTTCTATGCCAACATTAATTTGGAGGAATTATCTTGAGTCTTGATCAAGCAAGAACGTAGATAAAACATCATATACCTCATGGTTCTACTTCTAATATGTGTTTATTTGACCCTTGACTTGTAGAAGAAAGAACAGCCGTGAATTTGTAAACATGGTCCACATTTCTTTTATAATGTTGTTTAACAATCTAAACAAGTTTATTATTCATAACCAAAAATTACAACGAATCTGGATTGCAGAGAGTAGAATGCCTAATAAATAAAGTATATATAAAATATAAACGGAAGATCCTAGGTTTTTGTTTGTTTATTCAATTTATACAAGACAGGGCAAAGAAATGATAAGAAACGTGTTGATCATGCAAGGGTGCATTCAGGAGGAAGGCCTTGTGGGAATCGTTTGGTATCAGTGCAGTAATTGTAGATCATGTAGTTCTTCTGAACCCACTGGATTCTTGCTTGCCCAGTTGAGTCAAGTGACTGAGTGAACCATGATTGGCCTTGTTTTGAAGAACAAGAGGAGCCTGAAGAAGAGCTCCAAACACAAGCTTGTGCATTGAAGCCTTTGTATGAGGCTGTGAATGGGGCTTGGGTCCAATCAGTCTTCACAAGCCCACCCCTTGTGGCCCAATCTTCTGCGTCCCATAGACTTGAGTATATCCTCATTGCTTGATTCTTAGGAAATGGAACTCCTTTTGATTCCCAATTCTTGAACTCCCTTATTGGTGTGCCGTCCACAGAGAATCTGATGATAATAATATATAGTTATAGTTATAGTTATAGTTATAGTTTAATAATAATCAATATTAGTTTAATATGGTATATGCATACATGATGCTTTGAGGATTCCAAAGAAGAGAATAAGTATGGAAGTCCTTGGTGGGGTCGAACCATAGATGGAACTGTTGTTCTCTGTTGCCTTTCCCTTGCGTGAATACATTCGTGTGCAGAGTGTATGGTTCACCACTCAAGTTCCCCAGAAATTCAAAGTCTATCTCATCGTGAGTGTCACCAAGTGAACTTAGCTGCAACCAATCAGATAGATGCATGCATATATGGTTATTAACTTATGAGTTAAGATACACATAAATGTAAACTAATTAAGGATTATATTATATACTTACATAATAGGCTGTGACTGTGCCTGCTGAATTACCAGGAACAAGTTTAAGCTGCATGTCGATCTTTCCAAACAGGTACTCGTTCCGGGAACGGAAGCCGGAGCCGGAGGCCTTGTCAAGGGACAGCGTCAGAAGCTGTCCGTTGTTGAGAACTTTGGCACGGTCATTACCCCATGTAATTTCAAAGTCTTGGTTGAAGTTACCTGCGGATGCAGCAACCGCAAACCCTATAAGGAGAACACTATTAATAATAAGTACCTCAATCCCCATATTAATTATGGTTCCTTTAATTTGATTTGGTTGGCAAATAGGAGGCAAATATGTATAGAGAGAGAGAAGGAAGCAAAAGAAGCCAAGAGAAGTATATGAGTGATGATGTGCATGCAAAGTTATATATATATATAGGGAATAGAAGGAGTGTGTATTAAGAGATTGAGAAGGCAATTATGAAAGTGAGGGGTCATTGGGTTTTGGAAGGTGGTGGTGGAAGTGGTTGAGAAGAAACTACAAGCGTGTAAGAACAATGCAAATAGAAGAAAGAATTGAGTTGACTTGGCTTTCATGGAATGGCTGCCTCAGCCCTCAGAGGTAGGGACCATGCCAGCTATATAATCAGGACTCATCTATATCCAAGTGCTATATATGTATGTATTTAACTAGATTCAATTTTAATAGCTCTTTTTGTATGATGAGTTCTTAGGACACACATTGATTTTTCTACCCACTTGAAAAATTATCGGATGGCAGCTGTCTAGGTTGTACTAGTCATCTTTCAGTTGATTGTATCATAAATAGACAAATGCGTTATTGTGGAAACTCAGGTGCAGTGGATTTCACGTGAAGTTAATATATGAGAGTTGTTAGATGATTTAATTGATTTGACTATATTTTTATTTAACGGCTCTCAAGTATCAACTTTGCGTGAAGTTGACTCCATCTGAGTTTTCACCATGCACTATATGTGATGGTATTTAATGAATAATTAATAAGGGTAAACTATATTTTTTGTCCCTGAAGTTTGACAAAAAATTTAAAAATACCTCTAAGTTTTATTTTGTTTTAATTTTGTCCCAAA
Organism: Arachis ipaensis; assembly: GCF_059453495.1. Lineage (NCBI taxonomy): Eukaryota > Viridiplantae > Streptophyta > Magnoliopsida > Fabales > Fabaceae > Arachis > Arachis ipaensis. Next base: position 151,894,115 of record NC_142436.1, on the reverse strand, counting down.
AATTTTCGATTTGCATCAAATATACCCCTGACGGCTAATTTTTCAAAAAATTTAAGACCGATTCAATAACAATTTCATAAGAACAACTCTCAATACAAGCAAATCAAGCATAATTTTCATGCATTATTGTTAAATTGGTCTTAAATTTTTTTTAAAATTTAGCCGTCGATGGTATATTTGATACAAATAAAAAATTTTTGAGATAAAATTAAAACAAAATAAAATTTAGAAATATTTTTAAAACTGTTGCCAAAGTTTAGGGAAAAAAAAGGCATACTTTACCCTAATTAATAATGTACCTCTAGTTTGGAGTGCCCTTGATTAACACCTTTCTGCCTAACGTCAAACTTGTACTATTCAATAATAAATATGTAACAAACATACATGCATACAATCAGTTTTATATATTATGTATGTGAAATTAAAATTGTGAATAGTAGTTAGGTCAATGAATTAATAACCTTCATGAGCTCTTAGCTTAGAAATTGAAATAATTCGTACTATAATGTCAAGGGAGGGGGGAGAGTAGTTTCAACTTTCAAACGTGGTGACGTACATAAAAACAATGGTCTTAGTGTTCAATGGATACAGATTTGTTTATTATTTACGAGTTTATAAAAGGAATCACCGGTTTATTTGGACTTGGGGCTATATATATAATAAAGTTAAGAGAATAATAGAGAAAATTAGAAGTTTCTAGTTTCAAGCTTTGTGCTAAGATTGGGTCTTACACTGGTCAAATGTTGCTTTCGTGCAAAGCTGGTTACTAGTAATATATTTAGATGCATTTCTCACCATTTATGACAAGTAGAATATCGCATACGCTTCCTTCTTCTTCTTCTTGGCTGGTGTAGTCACTTCTGACTTTTGATCCAACCTTCTCTCTTTTCTCATTTCATTTATTGTCTCAATTTTAATTCATTAGGACGTTGTTTCAAATTTTTCCCATCTGTGCATGTATTGTATATAGTACAGTATAGTATAGTATAGGAGCCACTCAAATAAAAACACCTAAAATTTCGTTTTTTTAAAGATATTTTTTAACAATTAAAATTTAATATATATAATCAATTAAATTATGTTATTTCTATCATAATTAGATTGGATAAATTGACTTAGTCGAAAAATTAATGAATCAAATTTTAAACCGATCTAAAGTAATACTTTTTTTTAGAAAATGATTATAATATCTTTATTATAAAAAATGACTAAAATATTTCTATTATATATATTAATTATGAGAACGACAGAAAAAGAAGAGAAGGATTATGATTTAGGATTCTCCAAATATATATATATAAAATAAAAATATTTTAGTTATTTTTCATAAAAAATATTAATTTAAACTAATTTAAGATTTAATTCATTAATTTTTTGACTAAATCAATTTATCTAATCTAATTTTGATAAAAATAATATAATTTAATTAATTATATATATTAAATTTTAATTACTTAAAAACGTCTTTAAAAAGAAATATTTTAGGCGTTTTTATTATTTGAGTGGCTACTATATGTATGCCTCTCTTTTTAGTATACATGCTTTAATGCATAACATATAAACTATATTATAGTCTTTATGATACTAATTTTTAATTCAGAATACTAATACCCAACACGTTATTCAGCAAGAACTAATGCTAAATTACTTTGAAGCTCACTAGTTATAATATATTAGTTTTGTTACTTTAGACCTACTTTTCAGTTTTCACATACACAAATATATAAAGCCACCATTTTAATGGCCTATCTTTTCCCCCACCAATATAATTGATATTAAAGAATAATATTTAAATAAATTGAATTCAACCAACCTATGAGTTAGTTCAAGTAATACATGTTGGCTTTCATTTATGTAAATTTTAAGGTTAAGGTCTTATATTTCGAAATTTTTTTTATTGAATTACTCGCATTATAATATGAAATTTTCAAACTTATGACAAGAATAAGAGAACATAGAATATTATTGCTTTATTATGTGATTTGTGTCGAACACATAATTTTCTTGATCACCATCAAAATAATTACACACAAAAAAAAGGGTGGGTCATCATTTCATAGCATCGAATATGTACACGAAAAAATGGGCAAAAAAAGAAAGCATCTATGTTTGCACAGGCATAGAATGGAGGGTGTTGGGGTGGTGAGGACCACACGGAAGAAGTGGTTGCAATGTGAGTTTCATTCATGTCCCTAAGTAATTGCAATCTTCCTGTAATTGACTTGTAATTAATTTCTTTCCAAATCTTATTCTCATCCTTATGCCTGCAGCTTACTTGATAATTAAGGCTGCGTTTGTTTATAAAGACAGGATATTGAGACAGGAATATAGAGATATAAAATCGTGTTTGATAGAGAAGGTATGGATAGAGATAATGTGTCTAGAGACACTAAATTAATGTATTTTGTGTTCATTCTGACAGGAAAGACACGGAGACATTAACAAGAAACACAACTTATTTTTTATTTTTTCTTCTATTATTCTTATTAATTTTTTATAATTATATTTTTTATTATTATATTTTTTATTTTAAAATTTTTGAATAAAAAAATAAAAATAAATTAGATTTTTATAATTTATTCTAATTTATCACCAAATAAAATACAAGAACATAAAATTTTATATCTCTATTTTTTATATTTTGTTCTTAATATCTTGTCTTGTCTTGTTTTATTTTCAGAAATAAACGCAACCTAATAAATCATAATATATAGCGGTCTTAAAAGAAATGAAATATATAGTATTATTATGTAATAATACTATATAGTTGTTCACCACTTATAATTACTATATCATATCTCTGCTAAGTTCTACAACTATGCTTCTAACAATAATTAATTATTTAATTCACTAACCAATGAATTAATAATTGAGGAGGAAGCTTCGTGATTAAAATTATTACATTTAAACATGTTTCAATAACAACTTTGTACATATCAAAAAGTAGTAAAAGGACATCATAGATTTTAACATTCACATTATTTGTTGCTTGCTATCAGGAATATTAATATGCATGGTTGTCTTCCATTAACAATACCAATACCTAGATTTTGGCTCCTTCGGAAAGGAGATTAATTCCTTTTTGAGTATATATATAGATACAAAGATTTCATTATCTAATTTATATTTTAAGTATGAATACAAACGTCTTATACCGTGTTGATATATATTACGGCAAAGAGTAGCCCCACTACTAATAATTAACCAATAAATACCAAAGTAGGCGCTTGCTTAATCTTGGCTAGTTTTTGTTCTACAAGTATTATCCTCTAACTGTTAAAATTTGTATTTTTTTTATATCTCTTTAAATTTAATCTATAAATATTACAGCAGCTCTAGCTGTTAAAAAATTATCATTCTTTTCAAATATATGTCATAGTAGTTTTAAATGCATATACTTGAATGATATTGGGTGCACACTAAATTCAATCATCAAAATTAATTATTAGTATAAAATATATATTAAAAATAAATTAAATAATATGAATATATTTATATACAAATATATAATAACTAATTTGATAGTTAATTTTTATTATGTAAATAATATTTTTTATATACACAAGATAGATATTGGATAAAGTATGAGCGAATTGGCTTGTGTGAATGTGATACGAAAAATGTAAGTTAGCAATGAGTACAATGATATCATTTAGAGTAAAAAAAAAAGGTAATGCTAGGGAGACAAAAAAAAACGGTCAGAACTTGTCTTATTTAGCATTTATTAATTGTCGCAACAATTAATAAATACTAAATAAGGCAAATTATGGCTGTTTTTGATTGATTTTCTTTGGTTACCAAACATTTTCGAAAAAAAAAATTACTGATTGTTGTTATATATTATGTTTTGTTTTGGATGTATGATTTTATTATTGTTAGACTAAATTTCTGTTTCTTTTGTCTGGAACCACTTTTTGAAGGTTTTGTCATCCTTAATAGCAATGATAAAAGAAATACATAGTTGTTATAGGTTGATTTTATTTCTTCCCTTTTAGGTCGACCTTGTATCGAACAATCTAAAAAAATATATCAAATAAAGTAAAGGATGACTTAATGGGTTAGTTCAAAGTTTTAAGGAAATGGTTGTACCAAATTGAAATGATTAAGTGGGAGCAGCATTAAACTTTAATAAAATTAAACTAGAATTAATGAGTTGAACGAGTTTTGGAAAAGATCAAGTTCACATATATGATTTGTAGGCTATAATCAAAGTTGATTCAGTAATGTCTATGGGTATATATACAGTGGGGAATGGATCTCTCAATTTTTTTTAATCGAAGGAGTAAAGTGTAATTTTAAATTTTTCACTACAAGAGAGGCGCTACATTGCGGCGGTTTTTTATTATTAGTGGCGGTTTTAAACCGGTGCAAAATCAAAGGCCAGCGACTCAGAGAACCGCCATGGTTATGGGCGCCGAAATTAGGTTTTGCGGCGGTTTCCAGCAACCGCCGGTATAACTACCGCTGAATTAGTTTTTTGCGGCAAATAAATTAGCGGCGGCTTTAAACCGCCGCAATATACAAGTCTTAAAATTTTAATATTTTTTATATTTTTTTTTTAGTCTCGCTTATTATAAAATTAAATGAAAAATCACTCTTTACCTTATTAAATAAAAAAAAGTTGAAAAGATTTTATTTTGTTACAATATATATATATATATATATATATAATATTGTTTTAAGATATAACACGATTTTATTATATATATATATAATATTGTTTAAGATATAACACGATTTTACTACTTTTTTAAACATATGACAATACATTTTAATTTGATCACATATTTTTCTTTCTTTTTTCAAAAATCATGATTTGACTTAGATACAAAAGTTTTGAAATAATATTTTTAAATAATTGATCAATTTTATTTATTAATGATTTTGTTTCATTATTTAAGATTAAATTTTTATTTTATTTATTAATTAGGACAATTTTTTAAAAATCCATGAGAAATAGATTTATTTCCAGGTTTTGATTTTGTTGAATAAAACTTATTATAAAATTAAGATTTTGTATTAATAATTTTAAAACTTCTTGGAATCAGAACTATATAATATTAATTAAAATCATGATTTTATCTTTACACATTATTTTAGATAATTTAATAATTTCTTCTTTTAACTCTTCAAACTTACTAGGTTATTTCACAATATTACTTTTTATAATTTTAGTATATTTTCCCAATCTTGTTAAAGTTTCATAATTACTGTAAACACTATAATATCAAGCATCTTATTAGAAGGCACCTTTAATAAAATATTAGTAGCTTGGATATTTTTATGTTTTTGTTATCTAGTTGCAAAGTTGAAACGGATATGCTTGTTCCTAAAGGTGGTTTGGTGAAGGGTCAATTCTACACTTGAGTTCATGTCTATCTTTGACAACAGTTGCATAGACCAGCTGGGTTAATTGCCTCACATAACATAAGCTTAAATATATATGTGACCCAATTATTGTTCGAGTCAAAGCAATCTTAATTGGTTACTCTCACGAATTAGGCATGCTGCAATACAATTCTGTCTTCAATGATTGTGTAAATTAAATATTGAGTATATTTTTAAATAGGTCTCTAAAATATTCTGCATCGGAGTTTTTATTTTTCAAAAAAAAATTTATTACTTTGAGATCTGAATTTTACAAAAATAAAATATATAAATTTTTATTTTAGTCAAACTTATTATTTTTATTTGGATAAATAAATCTTTAAAAATGTAACGAAAGGATCTATATATTTTATTTTTGTGGTGATACGATTTTTTTAGGAACAAAATTTGTGAGAACTTATTTAAGATTTTATAGCAATCCACTACAACATCCAAAGCCAATCATCATCCACTACCAAAGCCATGTTTCTTTTCTTCACTTGTTTCATTTGAGTTAACAAATCACTCCTATATCTAAGTCCTATCCCAACATCATATCATATACTATATAATAATTGTGTTCCTTTTTCTTGGCTAAACTACATTATATTATGGGAGCCCCTCAAATAAAGATATATGCTGCAAACATTTTTTTTTAAAAATATTTTTTAATAATTAAAATTTAACACATATAATCAATTAAATTGTATTATTTTCGTCAAAATTAGATTAAACAAATTAATTTGATCGAAAAATGGTGAATCAAATCTTGAATTAATATTTTTTTTTATAGAAAATGACTACAATACCCTATTATAGAAAATAACTAAAATACTTCTTTTATATATATATATATATTAATTTTGAGAATTTTAAATTTTAGTCCTTTATTTTTCTATCGTAGGATTAGGATTTAAATTTTTAAAATTAATATATATATGTATATATAATAAGAGCATTTTAATCATTTTCTATAATAAATATATTGTAGTCATTTTTTATAAAAAAAATAATATTAATTTAGACCAATTCAATATTTGATTCACCATTTTATCGGTTAAATTATTTGTCTAGCCTAATTTTAACAAAAATAACATGATTTAATCGATTATATATATTAAATTTTAATTATTGAAAAACATCTTTAAAAAAAGACGTTTTATACGTCTTTATCTGAGTGGCCTCCTTATATTATTATGGCAATTTTAAGGAGGGATTATTTGTAACAATAAGGAATAGAAAGAGAATTAAGAAGAATTTGTGTGATCGAAGTCTTTTATTGTGCGTGCTATATAGTACTAGCCATCTTTATCCTTTAATATTACTAGTATATATAAGCTCATTTAATTTTTCAACTATAGATGGAACAAGATTAAGTCAATTATTGATACATGTAAGTGAAGGTTTCCAATTTTTTCCATAACCACCATGCATCGTTAACTTGTGCAGATCAAATAATTCAATGTCAAAATAGACCAAAAGAAGGGTAAAAATAAATAAAATCATGCACGTTAAAAAACGTGGTTTTTCGCCCCTGCAATTTAAATTGTATCATCACAATTTCGACAAATGACAAAACTGAATTAAATGACAATTCCATCATGACATGACTACTGTAGAATACATGCACTTGGGTTAATACAACCACGTGGGATATTATTAAATAAAACATTAACATAGAAATGAATATTATTAAGTTTCACGTTATCATGAAGTATGAACGGATGAATGAGGCATGCTCAATTCCTTTTAAACTCCGAAGCATAAGTAACAAGTATTTCTCCATAAATCTTTTACCATTATAAAGTTTTTGGGGGCAAGAAAATCATCCTTTTAGTCATACTAATTATTTTGTTTATCACAGGCGGAACTAGAGTAGTTTTTTGGAGAGGCCAATATATAAAAGGAAATATGATTTTAGAATAGGAGAAAAAAGAAAATTACGAGAACTAATAAAAAATTAAAAAACTATATACCTAAAAAATTTTAGAGTAAAGTATCGTTTTTATCCCCAACGTTTGAGCTAAATTATATTTGTGTCTTTAATGTTTAAATCGTCATATTTGTATCCTTAACGTTTGTAAAAGTAATTCAATGTTATTGTTACGGTGGGTAATCGGAGATTAATGGGCCGGATGGCGTTGGTTGGCCCAAACGTGTGAAGGAGGTGGCTATCGAGTGGACCTGGTACTCGGTGTTCCTCCGTCCGACTTGTGCGTGAGAGAGAATGGGGGGTGATACCTGCAAAGACACTCCGATGCCTAAGTTAGCAAGAGTGGGAGCAGGTTAGAGAGTATATTGGAACCTTTTGATACCTGAATGGTGTCAGTGTATTTATAGTGGCGAACCAATAACCACCGCTGAAGTAGTGCCACCTTTTTAGGCGGATAACCGTTCCCATATCTTAGGGAGGTTAAGATATGGCTCTATGAAGTGGTTAGAGGGTTTCTAGGGGCAGTTACTCATTCGAATGAGTGTTATCTGCCAGCTAACCCTCGTATCCGACTTCTTTGGAACAGGTCGTGTTCAGTACCGACTTCTGGGATGAAGGCTGGTACTGGATGGAGGGCCAACCCTTTGGGTTGGGCGTCTTTGCTTGGATCCTGGGCCCTATTTATTGGGCCAGGGTATGAACAGTTATCCTGCCATTAATTATACAACATGAGCGCTTTAGTTTAAGTTTTAAAAATCTCTTCTTGAAGTTAGAATACAAATGTCTAGGATAGAATCGATGATCTACTCCGAAAAATAGCTCATCAAATATTGAAACTAATTCCTACAACATTTACATAATTCACTTTTCTAGGGACATAATTGAATCTAAACACAAATAGTGTATATAATATTAAAATCGAACATATCCAAGTGAGACCTAATTGAGAATGAATACATCCAAGTGAGAATAATTGAAAAATATAATCTGATTTGTTAATATAATTGATTGTAGGATAACATTGAATCAATTTTATAAACGTTAAGAATACAAATAGGATGATTTAAATATTAGAGACATAAATAGGACTTACTCCAAACGTTGGAGACAAAAATAATACTTTACTCAAAATTTTAAATTGGAAGGTCATTGCCCCTTTTTTTTTTTTTTTTGGTCAAGGAGGCCATTGCCCCCTTAAAATGTAAGAGGTTCCGCCCATGTTTATAAATTTTGGTAACTTTAGAGATTGGTAACAAACCATGAAAAGATTTGGGCCGAGCAATCATTAACCAACAAAAAAAGCCCATGAAGACAAAAAAGGAAGTGGAACGTACGGTGTGACCGTGATAGTTGGGGTGACTAGTGATAGAACAGGACGGCATTAGAAGCAAAATCAGAGTGATTAGGGAATTGATTATTGAACCTTTTTATTTGTTCATTTTATAACACTCGTATATATAGTTATATAAACTATAGTATATAGTATATTCATTACACGGAAGAGTGTAGAATGTTTCAAATCAAAGGGAAGCAGCATGGAAGTGAGACTGAGAAGTGTTGTAAGGAATGAATACATGCATCACAGACACCAGCTCATGACCGTGATTCAGATATCATATTCCTTTTATTTAATTTAATATTATTTATAACTACAACCAACCGGAAGAGACAAACGTATAGGAATTTGGATTTTTGTATTCCAATTGAATTCTAGTGTGCAACAATATTAACAATGTTTCGATCAATCCTATGGCACAACCTTGGAATCATTCTTCAACTCTCATTCTTTTTTGTTTTTCAGTGTAACATCGCAAACTTGGATGTGGTGTTGCCAGTTGTGTATTCAACTTATTTGGAATCATGCCTATAATGCTTGCTAAATCAGATTTAATTTGTTTAACAATGTTCAACTGAGTGATTATTATTATTATTATTATTGCAGAGAATAATCCTGAATCCTCTATGGGAGCTCAGAACTCATCATTGTTTTTCTTCCTTGGAGGGATAATAGTGCTTATCATATTGCTCATTCTTCTCTTTGTCTATTGGATGATTATTAAACGGAGGTCACCACAAGAGGCAGAGGAGAAAATGGAAAAGGAACCTTCAATAATGAGTCAACACCAAGGTAATTAATTCAACTACTTTTATTACTAATGAAAATGTTTAGTAACCAAAGAAAATCAGCCAAAAACAGCCGTAAGTTGTTTTATTTAGCATTCATTAATTGTTGCGACAATTAATGAATGCTAAATAAGGCAAGTTCTGGCTGTTTTTTTTTTGTATTACTAATAATGTTATATTTGTATTGTGTGCTTGTAATTAATTTCTGTTATACTGTAAAGCAGATGAGGTGGTGAAGGTAACATTTTCAAGCAAACAACAGCCAGGTAATACTCAAAGCAGTAAAATATGAAATCGCAGCATGATTTGAATCGTAAAATCATAATATTGCGAGTTTGTATATAGGATCAATGGACTTCTTTAGTGGGAGCCTTGGGACAATTAGTCACTTCAACTTGAACACATTGAGAAGGGCAACAAGGAATTTTCATAGCAAAAATCTTCTTGGAAGTGGTGGTTTTGGCCCTGTTTATCAGGTATTGGTACACACTTTGTTTCACACAATTTTACTATGCAAATATATAGTCCTTCCAATGAGATATGCATGGAATTTTGACAGGGAAAGTTGGCAGATGGAAGGCTAGTTGCTGTTAAGCAATTGTCTGCTGAGAAATCCCAACAAGGAGAAAAAGAGTTCTTGGCAGAGGTGAGATTAATCACAAGCATCCAACACAAGAATCTTGTTCGCCTTCTTGGTTGTTGCACTGATGGATCTCAAAGGATTCTTGTCTATGAATACATGAAGAACACAAGTTTGGACCGCATCCTATATGGTACATAACTATGTATATAAACTCAGGTGCAGTCGACTTCACGTGAAGTTGATAGCTGAGAGTCGTTAGATAATTTGACTCTCAACTATCAACTTCACGTGAAATCGACCATATATATATCCCTTCTTTTTGTTGCATATCTAAATATTCATCATACTTATTAATGTGCTTGCTATTTTGGATTTTCATTTTTTCAGGAAAAAGTGACCAATTCCTGGATTGGAGCACTAGATTCCAAATTATTCTTGGAGTGGCAAGGGGATTGCAATATCTACATGAGGATTCGCATTTGAGAATTGTCCACAGAGATATCAAAGCAAGCAACATTCTTCTTGATGAAAAGTTTCAGCCAAAGATTGGAGACTTTGGGCTAGCAAGATTCTTTCCAGAAGATCAAGCTTACCTTAGCACTCAATTTGCTGGAACATTGTAAGTACTTTATTCAAATAGTACTCCTCAAACTCATGGTTAACATGAATTCACTCAAACAATTCAATTGTGAGAAAATACTCAATTTGGTCTATAAAGTTACACTCGAACCTCAATTTAGTCCTTGAACTTTTCAAATTTTAATTACGTTAGTCCCTACAGTAGTTTCCGTCACAGAGTCAATTGAAAAGTTTGGGGACTAAATTGAGGCAATTAAAACTTTAAGGACTAAATTGAGGGTCGAGTATAACTTCGGACCAAATTGAATATTATCTCATTTAATTGTTGTTTTTTGTTTAGAGGATATACGGCTCCTGAATATGCTATTAGAGGAGAACTATCAGAAAAGGCTGATATCTACAGTTTTGGAGTTCTTGTACTTGAAATTATAAGTTGCAGAAAAAATACAGATCTTACTTTACCATCAGAAATGCAATACCTTCCTGAATATGTAAGTTCTTCTCTTCTCTACTATGATCTTAATTAAGTTAATAATATTTGAATATAGTAACATAATGTTGTGCAACAAATACAAATGATATGTTGAATACACATTGAAATTAAATGTTTTGATATGGTTGTGAGTAAGTAAATGTTCATTATTCTACTCTATATAGGCATGGAAGCTTTATGAGAAATCAATGGTGATGGGACTGGTGGATCCAAAGCTAAGGGAACATGGATTGGTGGAGAAGGATGTGATGAGAGCACTCCACGTGGCATTCTTGTGCCTACAGCCTCATGCAGGTCTGAGACCAGCCATGTCAGAGATCGTGGCACTGTTGACATTCAAAGTTGAAATGGTGTCAACACCAATGAGGCCATCTTTCTTTGATCGGAGACCCAAGAAGCACGATGAGGACATGCCCTCTTGGGAAGCCATATCAGACACTTTCTCTGTTCCAATCATAAGTGATTCTAATCCTCCAACATCTGAAGATCACTGATCAAACTAACAGGAACAGCTGTACTATATGTATATATGAAAATCTTTTTGGTAACATTTGAATGTATTTTCAATAAGAATTTAATTTTGACGAGTGTAAAGTAGTTTTACGCGTGCATTCAATTACGTAATATTACATCATCAAAATAACTATTTTTATAGGGTAAAGTATTAAATTGATCCCTTATGTTTGGGCGTAATTCTATTTTGATCCTTAAGGTTTAAAGTGTCCTATTTGAATTCAAAAAAAGTTTCATTTAGCTTCAATTTAGCCCTACTAATTTGGAAAATAGATACAAGCTCCAGAGGCACAAAATCAATCGTGGATGCATCAATACATGTATTTAACATTTTTTTTCTCTACATGTAAAAATAATAAATAAATGTATTGATGCATCCACGGTTGATTTTGTGCTTTTGGAGCTTGTACTTATTCTTTAGATTATCGATCTTATTCTTATACTGCTGTCATGTGGGACATTTTGTTAATTATTTATTTTTGATCTACAGTGGGACTAAATTGAAACTAAATGAAACTTTTTTAGATTCAAACATGACACTTTAAATCTTAAGGACTAAAACAGGATTATGCCTAAACGCAAGAAATTAATTTAATACTTTACCCATTTTTATATTATCTAAAAGAACAGATATAATTGCACTACTACGTAAAATGCTTTATAAACTATCGTAAAGGTGATAAAGTCTAATTATGATTAATAAAAGATATAATATAATGTGTTTAGATTGATGGGATTGGGGGAAATTAAAGGGGGAATAGAACAGTGGTATAAAATAGTAAAGAGAACCTCGATAAATACAAAGGAGTGAAGGAGGTTGGACAGAGACAAATGCAAAACCGATATTAATCTCACCGCCAATTCCAAAGTCCACACCATACCCGACACACATTCAATGCTTTTACTTTCTCTATTTCACACTCCAATTTTCACTAAATACGTATAAAATGTCACAAAAACATTTCAATAATTCATTTACCATTACAGCAACAGTAGAAAAATGGCGTTGACTACAGAGCAACTAACACACAGATAGAAAAAACTCTATCTAATATTGCTCACCGGAAACCAAAAAAAAAAAAAAGGGTTGTGACTCAACATTATTTAATATTTAACACTCATTTTTTTTTCTTTTTACAATGATGTTAAACATTAAATAACTGATAAACAACCAACAAATTCAAAAGCATACATACAAGAAGTAGTAGTTCATTCGAATCTTCTTCTTCTATCTCTTGTTGTGTAATGGATTTGGACCCGTAGGAACCACTCTCTTCTCATCTGATTCTGATGACGTAGTAGTGGTGTTCTTGAGGCCATTGAACTTGTTTGCATTATTATTATTATTATCTTGGAGTTGCACGCTTCTGTTATTGTTCTTGGCTCCTTCAAATGCAGTGTTGGAAGTACCAACACAAGCCCACAACAAAAGCCACAGCAGAAGCACTAGCTCTGATAATCTCATCTCAACAAAAAGAGAGAGAGAGAGAGAGAGAGAGAGAGAGAGAAGAGGAAATAGGAATTGATTTTGATGAGGGTGATGATGGTGATATTATTAGAGAGAAAGAGGAGGTGGGTATGATATATAAGAGTAGGGAATGGGACATTAACTATGGTACCTTCTCCTCGGATATGCAGTTAAATATTACTATGATACATCACAGTTTTTTGCTGTGGTCACACCAAACCTCATTAATTGCATTTAAATTCCTACTAGCTACTAACATGAGCATGAGCAATTTATAGCTGCTTATTCAAACCAAACGGAATTTGCTGCATGGAGTGGACTCTCCAAAGCGCTACAACATTCTGTTCCCTTTGACAGTTAACACTTTTGCAGACAGGTAGGTACTGTAGTCTAGGCCTGTAGCATTAAGCATTAACACTTTAACATTAACATTAACATTAACAATGCATCAACACCACTCCAATTCAATTGAGTTCAACAATTCCTTCTTGTGTATATGTCTCTCCTCCACCCACGTGCTGCTCCATTTGAGGGCCATACTTGAAAAGCTGACACTCTCTCTTTCTATATGTGAGACAAAAGAAAAAGGAAATATGGGAATTTAATGGTTGGTTTTGACTGTGCCATACATTCAATTCAATTGGATTGAATCAAATCATCGGTTTCTTTCAAAGCAAGTCTTCTTGCTCCCTCCCTCATGAATGATGGAGGTGACATTTTTTGGGGTTCTGCTCTTCTCTGCTTTGTCTTGTGTAGTAGTAGTGACTAGTGACTAGTGACTATATATATATATATATATATGTATAATACACAAACAAACACGTAACTAAACAATTAATTTATGAGATAATACTCAATTTGGTCCCTGAACTTACACGCGAGTCTGAATTTAGTCCCTGAAATTTCAATTGCATCTATTTAGTCCCGGAAGTTTATAAATGTGTCTCTTATTAGTTCCTGAGACCATTTTTAGTACAAAAACGTTAATAGAGCACTGTTGTAGACTATCATATGTTACGTTAAAACTTATAAAATGATGCAGTTTTGGTTTTGACATTTAAATAGCTCAAAAAGGGCATCGTATTACTTATTTTGTTAGGTAAGATTTTAATAAATACTATTTAGGATGTTGTTTTTAGGTTATTTGAGTGCCAAAACCAAAACGACATCATTTTACAAAGTTTAGTGTGGCATCCGACTGTCACGACAGTGTTCCATTAACGTTTGTATGTTGAAAATTGTTTCAAGAACTAACATGAATTATGTTCACAAAATTTGGAGACTAAATAAAGGCAATTGAAACTTTAGGGACTAAATTGAGACTCGCGTGTAGGTTCATGGACCAAATTGAGTATTATCTCTTAATTTATTAGTTTATATGTGAATAAGGTTATTATTACTGTATGATAGTGAAGATAGACGTGAATGTGAATGCAAATGAGATGAAATGACAGTTGGTGCTTCATTAAAGGCGGCCATTTCAGTTGAAACAAGAAGGTTAGTTAGAAATCTTGCTATCTTGTCTTACGCTTCTCTTGAAAAGCTAATTACAACAAAAAGGGAACGCTAGCTCACAGAGGTCAGCGTTCACCCATTTGACCCATAATAATAACTTCTCTTAGACCTTAGACACCTATTTTTGTTACACGCATTTAGCAATATTTTTACTAATTTAATATTAAAACGAAAAAGATACTAGGATTCTTGATTTCTACTGTTTTACTCGGTTTACAAATATCGAAGTGCCGGCTTTAGTCAATTATCCAAGGATTTGTATTTTGATATTTTCACATCATCGAAATCAACATGACTTTTGCCATCTTCATATAAGTCATATCTCCAATTCATGTATATGATCTCCTCTACACCTTCATTTAGGAATACTAGCATCGTAATTCCAAAGGTGTTTAGTTATGGTACATGAGAAAGTTTCAGCGACCAATACTCTCTGAAATTTAATATATTTTTTTTGTTTCCACGGTATTCCTAACCCGGCAGGTCAAAGACTAATTCGTTGCAGTACTAAACTCCATTTACGGATTTGTCGCTTTACGTTATTTCGTACTATTTGTATTGTACAATTCCTTTGTTTGTGGGATTCTTTTTTCTCATGCGATAAAGAATTCAATTTTCGAATGGATTCCTACCTATGCCTAAATCTCGATAAATAGAAATTTTATTGACAAGATCTATTCTATTGTAGCCAATATCTTATTACGAATAATTCCGACAACTTCGAGAGAAAAGGAGGCATTTACTTATTACAGAGATGGTGCGATTTGATTTTTTTTTTTTTTACCGATTTCAGTCTTATGAGAAAGACACATTATTTTATTCGTAAACAAATGAAAAAAATCGACGCTTGCTGAAGGTGAAATTTATAAATAAAAAAGAAATTCCTTCTGTCGTGTATACCCACCAATGAGTTGCTGAACCCCTGATACTTATTTAAGCGGACTAATGAGCTAACCACTAGACTAACCCAACTTAGTTATAAACTATATTTTTTTAAGAAATAAAAGTTTTATCAAACTGGACAGATATTTTTATCCTAAAGAGAATGAGGAAAATGGAGGAAAATTTTAACTAAACATTTCTTTTTGTTCGTGGGCTGTTGTAAATTTGTTTGGTAAAAATTTTGAGTTAGTTTTAGTGGCTAAGGAAAATGGGCTGGGCCTATTGAGTTAATAGAAGTTGGGCCTAACACCATCCCCAACCCCACTCCAAAAAAACCAGAAAAGAAAAGAAAAGAAAAAATAGCGGTGCCTGTGTTTGCACCTTACACTCTGCATTGTCCCTGTGGTAGCTTCATCTGAGTTCACGGAACGGAACATGTTTCTTCTCTTTCTCAATAATGGCTTCTTCTTCTTCTTCTTCTTCTTCTCATAAGAACCGTTCTTCTGTTTCCACGCTTTTCTTCCTCACATTGTTTCTCCTATCAGCATTCCTCTTCATCTTCTTCTTCAGAAATCGCGACCCCGCTCTCACCCTCCGCTCAGATCTCCTCCTTCTCCACCCTCCTCCGCTCTCCATCCACGCCCACCCTCCCAATAACACCCTAACTCAACCCGAAACCGAAACCGAACCCGAACCCGAGCCTGCCGTCGCCACCCCCACCGACACCGACACCAAAATCTCACTCGATAACACTGACGACACTCAAACAGAATCCGACGCCCAAGACGAAAACACAGTGAATGGAAGCAACGGTGATAATGATAGCAGTGATACTGATGATGACGTGGCAGCGGTGAAGAAGCAATTAGATTGCGACTTGTACAGTGGAACATGGGTTAAAGATGAAGGGAATTACCCAATTTACAAACCTAGTAGTTGCCCTTACGTCGACGAGGCTTACGATTGCCAGGCCAACGGTAGAAAGGATTCTGACTACACCAAGTGGCGCTGGAAGCCCCATGGCTGTGATCTTCCCAGGTTTAGTCCCACTGACTTCTTGAAAAGACTCCGAGGTAAAAGACTCATGCTGGTTGGAGATTCCATGAACAGGAACCAATTTGAATCCATCTTGTGCATGCTCCGTGAAGGCCTTCAAGATAAGACTAAAATGTATGAGATTCATGGATACAAAATTACAAAAGGAAGAGGCTATTTTGTTTTCAAATTTGAGGTAAACTCTCTCTCTCTCTACTTGTACTCTATTAGATAATTGTGATTAGTTGGGTAGTTATTTTAGTTGGTGATAATGATTGCTGTATTTACAAAGGTATCAGATAGTTAGTTAGTTAGTTTGTTAGCTTTCTGTTTTTCTGTTATGCCAACTCAGCCTTTGTACATGTATATTTATTGAGCTCAGCATCAGAATGAATTACTGGTTTTCACCATCAATGCTGTTTACTGGGCTAAGATTTTGAAACACTTGGGGTCAGGACTATAATTGTACTGTGGAGTTTGTGAGATCTCATTTCCTTGTGAGGGAAGGAGTTCGAGTTAAGGCACAAGGCGGCTCGAATCCTACATTGTCAATAGATCGGATTGACAAGACTTTTCGCCGATGGAAGAAGGCTGACATTCTTGTCTTTAACACTGGCCACTGGTGGACTCATGGAAAAACTGCTCGAGGGTTTGTATGCGAATCAAATCATAACCCTGTTTTCATTGACCTTTAACTTGATTAAGTGTTTGAGGGAACATTCTACATTTTTGCAGGGTAAATTATTACAAAGAAGGCGATCAACTTTATCCAAAATTTGATGCAGTTGAGGCATACAGAAGGGCAATAAAGACCTGGGCAAAATGGATCGATCATAACATCAACCCAAAGAAACAAATTGTCTATTATCGTGGATATTCTTCTGCCCATTTCAGGTAATTATTTTTCTCTGTACAAAGGTTCATGTGAAAGAAAAAACTTTACTGGAAACCAGTACCATCTGCTCTTTGAATCATATCTCACTGCATATGAATCCTTAACAGAGGTGGAGATTGGGACTCAGGTGGGTCATGCAATGGTGAAATTGAACCAGTTCTTAGTGGGTCCATCCTAGATAACTATCCCCTGAAAATGAAGATAGTGGAGGAAGCAATTCAGGGAATGAAGTTTCCAGTAACATTACTGAATGTCACAAGGATGACCAACTTTCGCAAGGACGGGCATCCATCGGTTTACGGCCGGAACGTCACTGGCCTAAAAAGAGTCTCAACAAGGCGGCAGGACTGTAGCCATTGGTGTCTTCCTGGGGTCCCTGATGCATGGAATGAGCTCATTTATGCCAACCTTGTTCTCCAACAAGCCAATTCAAGGAGTTAACTCAAACCATCCTCCTTTCAAGACTAAAGAGAGTTCAACATTTTTGTGCGGGAAACAAGTTAAGGGAAGAAACAAGAGAGGACTTTCTTCTTGTATATGTCTAGGTTTTGCTTCCATCTGTTGAATCCTCTTGATACAATTATACAAATATAGGAATGTTATTTGTTGTACATTGCTAAATCTACATCATTGTTATATTGACCTGCATAACTTATAAAATTATGTTAAATCAATGGCAAAAAGGTTTGTTAAAATGAGGTGTGAATATAGAAATGCTCATCTGTTTACACTACACTATTATTTTATTTGAGTTGATTTGTTAGCTACGAAGCATGGACACTTCGCTGAGTTGTTGTGTCGGACACATTTCGGACACGACACTCACCGACACTCGTCTGACACGCGTATCTGCTGTATCCAACCGTATCTTAATAAAAAATAAAAAATTCTTCTTCGGACATACCTGGACACACCTAATTACCATCACGTGTCAGCGTGTCCAGTCTTATTCTTAACATATATTCTTAAAATAAATTTAAATATAGTATATATTATTATTTATTAAAACAAAAAATATTTTAAATACTTGATATAATTAAAATAAGACATTAAAAATAATTAAAAATTTTAATTTATATTTTAATATCAATAAAATATCAAAATATAATTACAATTTATTTAAAAAAATATTTTATATTTTATATGTATGTGTGTCCATGTGGTATACAAGATTTTAAAATTTGCGTGTCGGCGTGTCCCGTGTCAGTGTCAGTATCTGTGCATCATAGTTTGTTAGGCAATTAGTCTCGGTTCACTAATTTTTTTGCTTTTTTAAAACGGGCCTGCTACACATACAAGTATCCAAGCTTCCAAGTTGGCCCAGCCCAAATCGAAGACACGCGCATAAGGAAGCATAACATGGCGCGTCAAAATCACGCGCTCAACACAAACAGTTACGTATGGCAGACTCTTCCACTTCCTCCACTTCTTCCACTTCTCAAAACGCTTCGAAACCAAGGAAACGCTCCCAATTTCGAGCAAAAATCAAAGTTCAAAATATAGAAATCGTTGTTCGAAACCTCCATCAAAACAACATCAAACTCTCCGTGAAGAATCTGAAGAGAAAACGAAGCAAATACACTCAACGTAAGTTCATCAAGAAAACCTCCCAATTTTAGTTTTCTTCTACGTCGTTCTTCTCTAGGGTTTACTGTGCTATTATTCTTGCTTCTTTGTCACACTGTTCTAAGTTCTACGTCATTCTTCTAAGTTTTACGTCGTTCTACATTCTTGTTCTAAGTTCTCTTGCTACTGTTGTTGATTTTTGGGGCTTTATTCCGTAGATTGGGGGTTGTATACTGCTTGAACTTGTAATGTGACTTGATATTGATGCATGTTTGAGTGATATCTCACTGATATATATGAATGTATCTGAATAATTTCAATGGGTGTATCTCACTGTTATCAATGGGTGTATCTGATTCTTACATATGGGTGTATCTTACTCTTATCAATGGGTGTATCTGACTCATATATGCGTGTATCTTACTGATATCTGAATTAATTTGATATTGAAGCATGTTTGAGTGATAACTGACTGATATATATGGATTTATATGAATAATATCTATGGGTGTATCTCCCTGTTAACAATGAGTGTATCGGATTCTTACATATGGGTGTATCTTACTGTTATTAGACCTTGTAATGTTGCTTGATATTGAAACATGTTTGACTGATATCTGACTGATATATATGAATGTATCTGAATAATTTCAATGGGTGTATCTCACTGTTATCAATGGGTGTATCTGATTCTTACATATGGGTGTATCTTACTGTTACTAATGGGAATATATTTGTGTGTATTTTTTGTTTCAGACAAAATGGCAGCAAGAAACCAAACGAAAGACCTTAAGTGTGCCACACATCTCCTGAGTGATAAGTTCAGAAACATGGCTGAGGAGAAGAAGGCAATTGTCAGGGATCTCGGATTTGGTGGGTTGATGCATGTCCCACCTCTAAGGGTGGATCACCAACTCTTAAGGGAACTGGCAAACAACTTCAAACTTGGGGAGAACAAACTGAAGACAGGATATGGTTCTTTCCAAATAACACCAAAGACAATAGGTGATGCGCTTGGCATCAATGCAACAGGTAACTAGCTCAAAATTATAGGTGTATATTAAGTTCATGCTTGGGTGTATTTAAGGTTGATGCTTGGGTGTTTTTGAACCGATTTTGATACTTTGTTGTTTTCTTTTTTGTAGGAAATCTGTTTCCTGAGAAAGTTGAGTATAAGCAACTTTATAAGCAACTTTCTGATGATGACAAAATAATTTATAGAAGATTCCAGGGTAAGACCCTCAAAAGTCTTACCGATGAAATGATGGAAACCGGCGTTGGCAGCGAAGAGGAACGCCTGATGTTCAAGAGGATATTCATCCTCTACATACAGATGGCGTTCCTTTTGCCAACGACGATAAACAAAATATCGCCCGTGCACCTCGCCCCAATTTTTAAGATGGACGGCATATCGGAGAGAAACTGGGGGGCGCATGTTTTGACCTTCTTGATCAAAGGCATCACAGACTACCAGGATAAGAAGAAGAAGGCAATTGATGGCTGCCTCTTTGCCCTCATGATAATATACTTTCATCTTTCTGAAAACAAAGGCAAGAAGAGGGCTGAAAGATCACCAAAGCCTTGGATTGCCAACTGGACTAAGGAGAAGTTGGTGGAAAGAATGACTGCAGAAAAAGAAGAAATTTTGGTAAGTAAACATAATATGTTGCTTCTATTTTATTTACCTGAATGCTGCTAGCTAAAATATCTCATGTTTCAGGGAATTGTGAAGATGGCGGAGACAAGAGCAAGAGAAAAAATGAAAGAAAAAGAAAAAAAAGAAAAAAAACAAGAAATCAAAAAAACAAAAAAAAGGAAGGCGAGTCCAACATCGTCTTCGGAGACAGAAACAGCTACTGACAGTGACACTTCTACCTCTGAGTCTGAGACTCAACAAGACTCGGAGGATTCAGCAAGAAAACAACACATCAAAAAGGGGAAAAAGTAAGTACCATACTTGGGTGTAATTTCTTTTTCGAGTTGGGTGTATCTTGTTGATCACGTTGGGTGTATTTTAATATGTTCTAAATAATCACTGTTTGCCTTCCAGAATGGACTCCAGAAAAAGAAAGCAGAGGCAAGAGGAGCCAGATTCTGATTCAGAATCTGAATCTGAACAAAGTGATGAGTAATGTCCTGAAATTATTACTCCTTTCTTTTGGCTTCATTATAAAGATTTTGTGTATTAACTGAAGTGTCTGTTATTAACTTATAGGAGTGAAGAATCATCACCTGCAGAGAAGGAGAAGGAGAAGAACAAAACAAAAACAACACCAAAAAAGTAAGCACTTCTTTGCATAATATTCTGTGATAAAATTAATTTTTTATTTCTGATTGGTACTCTTTTTTTTCCACCCAGAACACAACCAAAAAAGAAAAAAGTTCTCGTGGAGGATTCACCTCCTAAAGAAGACCAATACTTTGACGGGTACAGTACCTCGTAAGCTATATTACCGTCTATCGTCGTAATTATTTTTGTTAACATCTTCCTTTATGAATGTAGTGAGACATATGAAATATCAAGTGACGAACTGGATGAATGGCTAGGGCAAAATGTTGATAAATCTGCTGCAGAGGGGTATGTCTTGATGGGCTGTCTATTTCATATTTTGTTGTGTTTTGCATGCTAATAATTGTTTCTTGTTTCGCAGGGAGAACCAACCTGACCTGCGATCGACAGAAGGTCGCTATGTGTCGTCTGAAACGTAAGAAGCTTTATTATTTAATAAAATCTTGTTATCATGAATTGGGTGTGTCTTGTGGTACCATTTGGGTGTATTGAGTGGATCAAGTTGGGTGTATGTTGTCTAATAAGTTGGAATATTAACTTTGTTGTGTTGCTTGGATCAAATCTGTCTTAGAATACCGGCTGTGAACTTGGGAACTGATGCTCCTTCCTCTCAAGGAAACACATAACAGAGTAGTGTAAACCAGCCGTCACAGAGCATGTAATTTCTCTTTCAAATAACCGTTACTTTTGTTCTTCTATTACCCTTCTACTTCTAATTCTGTATATACTTTTTTTTAGAAAAAAAAGCCCTTTATTATTTTATTCAAGAAAAAAAAGGCAGGAAAAAAAAGCAAAAACTGCAAGTATGTAAGTTCTCAAAAAAACAAAGCCTGTCTTCTTTTTGAATTGTTCGGGTGTATTTCTTGAATTTCTTTGGGTGTATTTTAGGTTGAGTCCGTCTGATTCGAATATGATGGTTGTGAGGGAACAGACACCGTCCGAAGCGCTTGCAATGTGAGTTTTACAATAATATTCAACCTTATTATTTTCAAAGGCGTTGTTAACCTTTCATTTTTCTTCTTGTTTAGAGTCCCGATTCAGGTTTTTGTGCCGGCATCCCAAACAACCACAGAGACAGATTTTGAACCAACCCCTATGCTACAGATTGAAGGGACTACAGAAACGTAAGAAATAGTATTGAGTGTATATTTGTTTGGAGTTTGGGTGTATATTAGCTAACAGTTTGGGTGTATATTGTTCCTGATTAGTTTCTTTTACGCCGTGATTAATTTTTTGTAACTGTGCAGCACTCCTGAAACCCCCAAACAACTTCAAGAGACCACACCCACGGTTCCCCCAGCTCCAACTAAAGTGTAAGTTCATCAGACTAAAATCAATCTTTCCTTATCATCTGTATATTCTTATTCTTATTCTTATTCTTATACATGATGACGCAGTCATCCAGACGCAGAAGACGCTGCTGCACTGTTGATGATGGCACGGACAGCTTCCTATGTTCCTAAAACAGATCCAGGGGTGCCATCATTCAGCCTTGGATTGACTGATTCAAGCCAGGAGGGGGCGTCAACACAGGAGACAGAAAGGGAAAAATCTCCAGAAGCTGCGAATTTGATAGAACAATTGGACAGTTTGGTCCAAAGAATAGCAAGCAGCGCGACGAAGGGAAAAAACACAAGTCCACAAATTCAGAGGGAGACTGGGGGAGAAAGTTCTGCAAAGTTTGAAACTCCTCGGGGATTATATCAGATTACGGATGATATGAAACAAAAGTGCTACATCTGGGGGACGAGACTGAAGGAAGATGCAGATGGAAATACTAACGAGTATGAGGAGATGTGCACTCTGATTGGCCAAGGAGAATACATTTTGATGAGAATGCACCTTGCTTCCCTCCAGGCAAAAAGTGATATAGAATCTCAGGTAATATTAGAATAAGATTACTGTTTTTACACCAAAGTCAATTACAATGCTTATTAATGTAAAATTGATTTCGGCATATATTTCTAGATTGTATCTGCCGTCTGCCTCATCCTCAACAACAAAAATGAAAAGAGATTTCAAGAACAAATATACTGTCTCCCCCCCGATATTGTGGTAAGTGTTACTTCTACGAACTTCGGGTGTATTTTCTGTATTGATTTGGGTGTATTTGTCACGTTCCATTGGGTGTAAGTTTAGTATTTCATTTCTCGTTTCCCATTCTTGCAGTGCATGGCGCTTTCGGATCACCCAAACGGGGAATTCGTATCACCAAAAACGAAAAAGGAATTCAGGGTGGAAGCCTACCCGAGTTTCATTCCCTTCATAGATAGAAAAAAATTGACTTCGCACCCATATGTAAGTTTTCGTTTGCTAAATTTGTTACTACGCTTATTTACTTATTTGCAAAATAAAATAACACACTGTTAATGTGTGGGAATCCTTCAGATTTTTGCCCCTGTCTGCTACGCCGGGCATTGGTGGTTATGGCTGATAAATACAAGAAAGCGTAAATGTCAAATACTTGACCCGCTACACAAAATAGCTCCCACTGATGAGAGAAAGACCATTAATAAATTCACTGTAAGTTGCCTCTGTCTTCTTTACTTTAATAGATAGGTCTATTTCGTTACTTGTGATGGGTGTATATTGTCCATTCAGTTGGGTGTATCTTGTCCATTCATTCGGGTGTATTACTGATTTGTTTTCGTATTTAAGGGATACGTATTTTCAAGATTGATAACATATGCCGGCGGGAAACCTCTTCAGAAAGGGGAGAGGGAGAAGGAAATTAAATCACCATATGTTAAAATATCAGGCCAAAAAACAAGGTATAAATTTGTGAGTCTGATCATTAAACTTTTGTAAATGAGATTTGTAATTTATTTTCTTTGTTTTCAGCTATGACTGCGCTGTGTACGTTATGAAGTGGATGGAGATAATTGAGCCGGAAAACATCAAAAAGGGGAAGTATCAATGGGATAATTGGCCACAGGTAACTGTCTTTAGAACCATATAACTCTGTATTACTTTACTGAATTAATATTGCTGTTTAAACAGAATATACTTTTTTATTGTAGGAGGAGGTGGACCACTATAGAGTGGAGTACGCATCCCGGATACTATTCAGTGAGATGAATACCCAGAGAGATCAGGCAATTAGAGAGAGTAGTGCTATAAGGCTGTCGAAGCCATCCTCTATATTATTAAGTCCGTTTTGTCAGATTAATTCTGCTGATATAAAAACTGGGTAATCCAACTGCTTGGTAGTTTGTAAATTGAACAAATGATGTAAATATTTGCCATTTATCTACAACTTCTATTCCATGTATATTTTTTCGCATAGTTAAACTATCTGTGCTGGTAAACTGTCTGTGATGTATTCAAAAGCTGTATTACAGGTGCTAAAATATGAAGGAAAAAACACAAATTATAAAATGCTACACCCAACGCAAGTCTAATAATACACCCAAGGTTGTATTAAATATACACCCAAACTGTCTGCGCTGTATTCAAAATGTATGAATTACATGTACTAAAATATGAAGAAAAACATCAAATCAAATATAAACCCATAACCTGAGAATTTTTACAGCTTTTGTTTTATATTTATATCTAAATTGTGAATTAACGAAAATACACCCGAAATAACAGTGCTTTTACACCCATATTCTGTAATACTATACACCCAACCAGTTATCCCCTGCTGCTGGTACCCTGAACTGATAACTCATAACGTGTCCTTGATATTGGCTGCAATTTGAATGCGCCGCTGATGCAGCATCAAACAGGTTTATCTGAAATATAACATACACACATTACCTAAACTATTAACGAGAAAAATAAACTCAATCGCCACAAATTTAAAGAACATTACTTTTACCTCGCTTAAAACTTTCGTCTTCTTCTTCTTT
This sequence comes from Arachis ipaensis, assembly GCF_059453495.1. NCBI lineage: Eukaryota > Viridiplantae > Streptophyta > Magnoliopsida > Fabales > Fabaceae > Arachis > Arachis ipaensis. The sequence goes on along the minus strand of NC_142436.1, from coordinate 151,869,018 downwards.
GTGGCATTTGCGATCTGTTTCTCCAGCTTTGAACCTAGCCTGTTTTTTGGACGTCCTCTTGTTCGAATCCTTGGCGGGCTTTGAAGCTCGTTAACGGATTCCAAGTTGGCGTCTTCGTGGGATAAAGAAGATGTCCCCTTCCTTTTGGCTTTTAATGCTTCCATCTCGACCATGACGTTATCGTACGCGCGGTGCAGAATTGCAGTCAGCTCCTCTGATTCGGAGGCAAATTCGCATATATTTTGCGAACGAAAAACCAATTGGTCGAACCTCTTGCTTCTTGGCTCCATTAGTGGCTCGTCGTGGCTGCTCTTGATGTGTGTGTGTCGCCTCTTTACCTTCTTGCTCCATCGTTCCAGTATGTATCTCGGTGACACTTGGCTTACTTGTTCGAAGCTTAACACGCTTAGTGCGTGACGGCACAGTATCCCTCTCGACTCGAATAATAAGCAATGGCATTTTACCTTGGCTGCAACCGAGTCGTAAGTAACCACGAACTTGTTGAATATTGAGCTGGAAACTTGTTCTCCGACTTCGTATACTGAATAGCCTAGAGCGGAATTCTTTAGTCTGGTGATGCAATTCGCCTTTCCTCTGAATTGCGCTTGGACTTCCCTAAAATTTGCGTGAGTGTACGCATCTTGAAACTGAGCTTCAATGCAGGATTTGGTTGCACACGGTATGACCGTATGAAAATCTGCAGCATCTGATTCTCTCTCTGCTTGCTCCCTGCTTCCGAGGCAATTATCGTATTGTTTGACGAACTGAATAAGCGAGCTGTTCCGGGTGATATACTTGTTAAAAAATGAATGCATGCTCTCGCTCCTTTGTGTGCTTCTCATCCCTGCCCAGAAATGGTGATCCAGATAGATAGGAACCCATATGTGACGGTCTTCGTACAGATATGCATAATACACCCAAAGACAGTGTATAAATACACCCGAGAAAACATGCAACTTACACCTCTGATGCAGATTTTAAAAAGACATTACCTGAAAGCCACTTGTTGTCCCCAAGACCAAAATTCAGCAGAAAATCGTTCCAATTCCTATCGAATGAGTCTTTGCTGTGAGAGTTCCAAACAACTTGGCTCATTTCTTGTTCAATATCGGCATGTCCCTTGTACCCGTTTAATTTGCTTGGAATCTTCTTCATGATGTGCCAAATGCACCAGCGGTGAACTGTTGTTGGCATACAGGCCTCTAAAGCCCTTTTCATGGATGCGCACTGATCGGTGAGAAACCCTTTCGGAGCGTTTCCTCCCATGCAACGAAGCCAGCTTTGAAATAACCATTTGAATGATTCAATTTCTTCGTTCTTCATCAAAGAGCATCCGAGAAGTGTTGATTGACCGTGGTGATTCACCCCGACAAAAGAACCACAGACCAAATTATACCTGAAACAAATTACCATGGTCCAGAATGCAAAATCATTAGCTACACCCTAACAAATGCTTCGCATACACCCAATCAAACAGCCAATATACACCTCTACTGCGGATTCGTAAAAATAAATTAATTTGGCATCATAAACAGGGACAGTTTGTTACCTGTTTGTATTGTAGGTGGTGTCGAATGAAATGACGTCTCCGAAATACTCAAAGGCGGCTCTGCTTCTTGCATCGGCCCAAAAAGCCAGCTTAATCGATTGATCCTCTTCGAGTTGGAGCTCAAAAAAGAAATTCGGATTCTTCTCTTTCATTCTTAAGAAATATTTCCCGAATTCCTTTGCATCTTCTTGTTCGGAAACATTCCGCACTTCCCTGGTAATGTAATTCCTCACGTCCTTTTCGATAAAATTTAACTCGCGGTGACCCCCAGCAGCAGCAACAAATGATTGGTAGGTTTTGCTTGGTCTGATACCGGCCTCCTCGTTATTCTCTATCGTACGACGAATGGACATGCTTAGTTCCCTGTGCTGTTTGAGCATCTCTGCTTTGCTTGGACAGCAGGGGTGTGAATGATCCAGCACAACCTTTGAAATGATCCAAGCACCGACATCCTTCAATGTGTGTATATAAATTCTTGCAGGACAGTTTAGACCGGCTGTCGGATTGGTCTTCTCGGTTGGAGATATTTTAGATTTCCATTTTCCCTCTCTGCTACATGTAATCAGTTGGTTCTTAATCTCGTTTCCCTTCCTATTTGTGCACCGAACTCTTGTAGAGAAACCTGCAGCCTTGGCGTAGTTCCTGTAAAATTTTCCAGCATCTTCAAGGGTAGTAAAGGTCATTCCAACCTTTGGAACAAGCTCGTCATCAACAACTGAGAGAGGCTGCAAAATACACCGTGTCAGAACTGTAAATACACCCATAGATATGATTCAAATACACCCAATCATGTCTAATACGATACACCCTAACCGCAACAACTCAACAACAGAATGACTTTTAAAGCCATAAACTGTAAATACACAGCATGCAGATATAATACAGTTCTAAAAACACACCTAATCATGTCTGTTATAATACAGCTGAACAACAACAAGTAAATTAAAATAACAAAAAACCAGTAAAGTGTAGATACACCCACACTTCTAGCTAAAGTACACCCAAACAAGAATTGATCTACACCCGAGCGTCTGCTACAAATTCCAGGTAATTAATCACAACTAATACATTGAATCGACAGATTCACGTAAACGTGTTACTTTCACAGTAATGTTCAGTAATTTTTCAACTACACAATGCTATACAAATTACTGAAAGAAATTTCATACTAATCCTATGTAAATCAAACCTCAGGGACTTCGTTAGATTCTGACTCATAATCCACTTCGCCTGCATTCAGATGACAATCTGAGGTTGAATGATCCATTATCTTCAAAACGAGATCAAAATTTGATTTCGAAAAACAACAAATCAAAAATAGAAAACGAAGATGGAGTTGCAGAGAGAGACAAAGGTAACCTAAACGAAGAAGATGCTAGTGAGAAAAGGAGAAGAAAAGAACAATGGAGAAGAAGGAGGGTAAACGCGGGAGAAGAAGAAGAACGAAATCTCAAAATAACGAAAACGAAAAGGGAAAGAAATCTTTTAAATCTGGTAGTTAGATATACGCGCGATGTTATATAGCGCGTGTAATCAACGTACCTGAAGCAGCGCGTATTTTGATCTTATTGTTTAATGAACTTGTATGGCATACAAGCCATTAGGGCTTGTATGCAGAGCTTATCTATTTTTAAAAATAACTTATTAAACTTGATTTTTAAAAAACTGTTTACTAAAACTGTACTAGATATATCATATATTTGTTAAATTGACTTAAAAGGCTTTTAATAAACACAAATTATTAACATTTGTATTCAATAAAGTTATTTTCAAAGTTTAAAATGATTTTAATAAATATAAGGGAAAACTAAAATTTGGAATCAATAATTTAACTAAGCATAAATTTAAATATTTATTAATATATAAGATTATATTAAATTTTTTAATTTTAATAAATACAAATTAATTTTAAAAGATACCTCTTTAAATGCTTGTAAAAAACACACTTAATTTTTAAAAACTACAAATATAAATATATAATATCTTTATTTACTAAGCACAATAAAATATTTATGCACATATTTTTTCACAAAAAATTTAGCAAATCGGAGCTTACTAGACAAAAAAAATCTTGCAATATTGACCCACCACTCTTTGAGATCTGATCTTACTTATAGATACAATATAAGATCTGTATTTAGCCTTAATCAGTTGTGCCTTGGGAAGAATCCAAAAATGTTCCACATCAAATTAACATGACTGCTACGACAGCCAAGGAGAGTAAACACAAGTTGCAAAAACTCAACAATACATTTTATTTTAAAAAGGAGTTAAAGATGTATATTTCAAAGTTTTTTATGTATATATCAAAATATTTAATGCCCTTTATAAAAGTTTAGTTTTTCTTTTAAAAATCTTAACAAGTAACCAAAAACTTTGTTATACAAGACCAATATCAAATTGCGTTAAGTGGCATCATTATGGGTAGGAGGGTAGCGATTTTTGGTGGGGCTATCCTCAAATCTAAGTTGTGATCCTATGTCTACGTATTCAATAATTTGATTCAATGTTTTCGCAAAGTTGACTAAATTCTTGGTGCGCAGAGGTCACTCTCTGCAATATAGCCATTATTATATCATTATTATAAGCATCTAGTCAAGTTCAGAGAGTTAAATGTCAAATGGGGACTTTTTCTGGAACCATACTAATTTTTCAATGCAATCTTAGGAGCCTATGTATTCATATTTCCATGAAGCAAGCCAAATCTTGTTTGTGTTATTATTCAATTGAAAAGTACCCATGTATTGAAAATAAAAGAAGAGGCCAACTATATTTCATTAATCATATAAAGTTTGAAATGAAATTCATTAAATATCAAAATTTTAAAATAAATTTACTATAAGAATTTAATTCGCATATTAAGGTTTAGCTAACATGTTAATGTTATAAATTAAAAAAAATAATAATAAAATTTAAGTTTTAATATGTTTGTGTATATTTATAAGACAAAATTTTAAAATTTTTACTGATAATATTTTTAAAAATTTTACTTACTTATATCTAAGAGCACATTTTAAAAATACCATAAAAAAAATATCGGACTAAAAATTATTAAAAAATTAATACATTAAAATTTAAAATTTTTTATTAATATACTCTTAACATATACCTTTTAAGATACAAATTAACTAATTTTTATCTTTAGTATATATTTTAGCCAGCATCACCTTATTAATCAATGGTGTGCTATAAAGATATTAGTTAAGCATACCATTAAAAAAATATTTTAATATTTTTGATATATTTAATAAATTAAAAATATAAAAAAATTTATGTTTACAATAAATAATATTAAAATATATTTTTTCTTTAGGATATGCTTAATCAATATTTTTAGGACACAAATAACAAAATTCAATTTTATATTCAACATGGTCAAGTGATTTTTCAATAGATAAAATAATCTAATAATCCATTATCATTATGGCTTAACAGCATTTATGATAATTAATATGGCGTTGTACAAGGGAAAAAGTCAAATTAAAAGCGTTAAACAGAGAAGGAGGACATAGCTTGAATCCCAAGCTATCAGCCTCGAAATTTTGTTCAGTGGGAAATGGGTCATTGGATAATCATGTTGGAAGAATCCTTGTTCAACGATTTGGTCAAGTTTATCTTTTTCCAAAAAATTCCACGGACATAATTATATTGAAACTCTTAACTATTTTTATAGTAATATTTAATGAATCCCCCTAAATATATTTTAAAATAATTTAGTCCATCACGAAAAAACAATTCAGTTAAACCATTGGATAAGGTTCAAGTATCTTATCCTATATGCCTCCTTACCCATTATTGAAATTCGACAATTGCTTAAACCAGCCATAGCCATTCTTCATGCCTTTTATGGGACCATGATGGTTTCGAAATCTATGGTATTTTATGTGTCAAAAAAGTAGACACAAAAAGGACAGGAGATGGTTTTCTCAACATGAAAAATATGCATGTAAATATCACGTCCTCAGATGCTTTATCAATTTTACTTAAATTTTTTTTATGTCCATAATTTATTTCATTAATTTCAAGCCTACATTTTTTTTTATTTTGCCTTCAAACGAACAACAAATGTTAGTGTTCTCATCTTGTCATATAAATGACCATTTATTTTTAACTAAAATTTAATACATATAATTGATTAAACTATATTATTTTTGTCAAAATTATATCAGACAAATTGATTTGGTCAAAAAATTGATAAACCAAAACTTAAACCGATTTAAATTAATATTCTTTTTTATAGAAAATTACTACAATAATCTTATTATAGAAAATGAATAAAATATTTTTACTATATATTTTTTTTAATTTTAAAAATCCTAAATTCTAACCCTATAACGACACAGAAAAAAAAAAGGGTTAGAATTAGGGTTCTTATAATATATATATATATATATATATATATTAGTCATTTTTTATAATAGAAATATTATAATTTTTTATAAAAAAAATATTAATTTAGATCGGTTCAAGCTATAATTTATTGATTTTTTTTTGTCAAATCAATTTATCTAATCTAATTTTGATAAAAATAACATAATTTAATCAATTATACGTATTAAATTTTAATTAATTAAAAACATCTTAAAAATAACGTTTTAAACGTCTTTATCTAAGTGGTTACTGATCTAAAAATTTTCCTTTTTTTTATATTTTGCCTTCAAAACGAACAACAAACAAAACACATAGAAAAAGATACATCCTTAAAAACCTCTTTTTTCTAAGGCATTAGCATTCACATTGAAAAATTATCTTTTATCAAATATGACCAAAATTAATTTTACAGTTGATGAGGAGTACCAATATTAAAATAAAATAATAAAAATTGTTTGACTGCTTCGCTGATAGTCAAATGTTTAATATTTTAGTACGCCTAAGTTATTGAATGTGTTGCGTTCATATCAGTAAATCATAACTTTTTGAGTTACTACTAACTAGTCTATAAGATTTAATAATTCAGTACTTGTTTATGACAGTAATAACTAATGGCTAATACTAACACAAGAAGATTAAGTATATATGCTACTGCTACTATTTAAGTTATAAACCAATTCATAATGGTCATTATGATACTAGCTATATCAATTAATTATGGTTTAAGACTTTAATTTGTAACGCTTGCTCATCTTTTGGGCTAAAGTTGGCAGAAATGCAGAATGTTTAATTATTTGTAGTCAGTTGAAACTACTTATGCTTGGTCAACTAAATAATTATGGGTCCTTTTCAAATATAGTATTAGTTGACAAAGTAATATATAGTATAGTACAAAATTATATATAATAATATGCCCATAGAATTGGTGAGGTCTTCTTTGTAACAAAAAAATGTCAACCACATGCACTCTTAGAGGAATTGCTTAAGAACAAAAAATAGAATGTTTTTGGAAAAGTATATGAAATCAAGAGGTGATCAACTAAAAAGTAAATAACTTAATTAATTTATAATTATATTTAATTAATTTTATTTGTTTTTAATTTATAATATTTGATATTAATTGCTTTTCATCCTAAATTAAAATTCTGAATGATACGTTGAAAAAATAGGGGCAGAGATCACGAAACTTCTAACAATTTCAATTCTTAGTATATAAAAAAAATTATAAAATATATAAAAGAACATCTATTTAGTATGAAAAAGAAACATTCTGATACTTAGTAGAAGAAACATTCTAATGCCTACCATAAACACCATTCACGTAGAAGTTTTGGATTTACCCAAAAGTATTTGACTGATTTTTAGCTGATACCCTCTTGATTTCCTAGCATTGTTGAATGTTTTTAAGCTCTTTCATTAATGTCTATATTATATTAAATGGGTCAATATTAAAAACATGTATGGGAAAAAAGTTTTTTAATTAATAATTTGTTTTCTTCTAGTTTTTAATTAATAATATGATATGATATACTTAGGATGAAAACATAAAAACGTAAAAAGATACAGATATTTTGACTACCTTATTCTTTCGTGCAGTTTAATATTATATTGGTCTCTTTGATTTTAGTATTTTATAGGTGTTTTTGGGGTAGGAAACAATTCTTAATCCACCTTGGTTAGCTAGCCCATGGCCCCACTAAAGCGCGCTTATGAAATTTTTCTATCGGATACGTTAGTAACCAAAGAAAATCAGTTAAAAATAGTCATAACTTGTCTTATTTAGCATTCATTAATTGTTGCGACAATTAATTAATACTAAATAAGGCAAGTTCTAACTGTTTTTTTGTCTACTTCTATCAGAAATGTTTGACACTTAGCTTAATTAATTGATCCCTCTCTTATGGTTTTGGACCAACTAATGCAGAATTGGTTCAATAACGGAATATAAGCACACCAATAATACAATATACAATTTAGTAACTTATCACTAGCTTAATTGATATAGATTTTGAAAGATTAATACCAATAGAATCTTAAGTGTTATTTTTAAAGAGTAAAGACATAAAAGAAAAGTAATATAGAGCTATATAGCCGGCATACGTTATGTACATGTCATTATAATGCAAACTCGTCAAACAGAAAATCAAAGTCAAAGATTAATTAACAGGACTTGGTTACGACATGACATCAAGATAGAAATAGTTAACACGTTTTCACATGGAATGAACTTATCGATCTCTCTCAGTCCTTTAATTTCTAATAATAACTTAATACTAACTTAAAATGTCCCATTTTATAAATTTTGTTATTTTTTTAACGTGAGACTAATTTCATACGCTACTTCATATACTTGCAACATTAACAATACATATAGCTCGATGGTGCGTCGTGGATGACTAGTATATAACGAAATGTTGTCTAGCTCCGCAGATTCATTCAATATTCCAACCTTGAATTGAACCCTAATTTCATTCTAATTAATGGACTCACTTATGGGAATTCTTTCTTCTTTTTGGGTTTCAACTTTCAACCATTCAAACACTTACGATGATGAATTAATTAATTAATTAATTAATTAATTAATTAAGATTTGATGAACTTGCATTGTAAATTATAACGAACTAAAAAAGAGAAGCACCGACCTAGCTAGGTATAGTTAATCTATTCTATTATTGAGTGGGTTTAATTTGAATTTGGAAGGAGCAGTTTGTGGCATGAAGAACACATAGTGAGAGTGGTAGCTGGTGAAGCTTTGGAGTGTTGAATGTATAATGATGGTGGCGATGTTGTTGTTGTTGTAGCTTTGAGTGCAGCAGTTACTTCCTCCAACTCCTTCTTCAACCTTCGGTTCTCATCTGTTAGACTTTGGCACCGTTTCTTCAACAACTCACAATCCACCTCCGTCTGTTTCAGCTTCGTCCTGATTATCAAAATAATTCATAAATTAATTCAACTATTTCTTAATTAATTATTAATTAACCACCTCATCGTCACTAACCTAGCTCTTCTGTTCTGAAACCAAACTTCAATTTGTCTTGTCTTTAGATTCAATTCTTCAGCAAGTGATTTTTTCTGCGCCTGCATTTGCAACCAATTATCAACTTCTCCTGGCAGTGCAACAAATATAATACTGAATCCGAAAGAATTAATTAATTCCAAAAGAAAAAAAATATACTAATAAAGTCTTTCACAATAATTATTTTTATTATTGTGAAAGACTTTATTTATATTTTTTTTTTAAAAATTAATCTGTCTAAAATATAAATTTTCAGGAATTTATTTATCGATTTAGTTTAAGAATATAAATACATACTGAATTAAGAGTGGTATGCTGGTTGAAGCTGTTTTCAAGCATGGTTGATTGCTCCTTTGTAAGCCTGAGTTTCTTGTTGTTGTGATGGTGGTGGTGGTGTCCTCCATCATCGTCGATTCTCTGATGAGTAGAACAGAATTTTTTCTGATGAAGGGAAACCATAAGAGGCTTGTTCTTCTTATTGTTTGGCACTACTGTTCCCGCCAGAGCAAGAGAAAGCCCAGTCATGCATTCTTCTCCTTCTTCTTCTTCATCTTCCATCTTCATCACCCTATTATTATTAGTAGATGATAACATCATAATCACCAACAGAGAGTAAAATAATAGGGGTCTAATAAGCTGTTATGGGTATAAATACTTGTCACTGACGCTAAGTTATTGCCTTCTATTCAACTCTATCATTCAATTTTCAAAAATCACTTGCACACAAGACTCTTAGTCTTATTATTAGACTATCAATTTAATTAATTAAATAAATAGTAAATTAAAGTAAAGGTTAGGTGTGGTACTACCTATAAGTTAAAACACTGTATATACCGATTTAATATCAAATAATTTTCGAACACGATCACATTTGTTAACTTTTCTTTTATTCATTAAATTAACGTCAAAAATATATTATTGACGTACTTATTAATAATATTTCAAGTATTAAAATTTCATATTCACTCACGAATGTGACTGTGTTATTTTTTTGAACCTGCCCGGCCCAAAATAATTGAGCAGAAAAATTAAAAACAAATAATGAAAGGTGCTACGTAACTGTTTTAACCGAACATTGGTCCCGGTAGCGGTAGCAATAGCAATATTCTCCATATTAGAAGGCATGCTTTCCATGTGCAAGATAGAGAATGAGGGGCATTTTAGTGAAACAGAATGTTAATTTAATGCTAATTAGTAATTAAGTTTTAATTGTTAATTATTGAGGTTGGACCATACTGATGGAGGTTTAGCGTTTCCATATAGTAGTCAAATTATTCGGTACTCAAGAAACGGCTGAACAGTGTTACCCAAGCCAAAGGCAAAACTGATTTTGGGTTAAACATTGAAATTTGAAAGGCATGTGTACCCATTATTCGACAGTTATCATTATTTAATTAAGGATTTTCTAACAAATAATTTAAAGACATTCATTACGGTCACTTTAGTCAAATTTTTTCATTTATAATTATTCTCTTTATTATTTGAATGAGTATTGATCAAAACTATTCTCTCTAATTGTATTAATAAATAGCCTTTAATCACATATTAAAAAGTGATATATTCATAGTTATCAGAACCAGATCGGACCGGTTGGTTCGATCGAAAACCCGATAAATCAGCAGTCTGGTCGGTTTGGTTTACGATAAAGACCGTTTCTGTAATTAATCCAGTCAATGGAGGTCAAATTTGTTGAAAACCGGACGATTCAATATGAACCGGTGTGATTCGGGCGCATGACCCGCGCATCTCCACGGTGCATCGGCGGGCATGCTGGATCACAGTAGAAGGATCTTGTTCAAAAACTTCAGCACCCTTGCCACTAAGCCAGACGCTCTTCTTTGATAATTAAAGGCTAATAATAAAATATATAATAACAAAGTTCACATAAAAATGCTCTAAACCTACAACCATACACTAGTTTATATGTGTAAGATTAATTTTATTTATATGTAACTTTTTTTTTAGATTAGACCCATTAAATTAAAGGCTAATAATTTATATAAAAATTATATATATATCATATTAAAGTAATAAGCTAATGAAATTTATATATAATTTATTTAAATTTAAATCATATGAAATATTAAACACTAATTTTTATTTTTTAATAAATATTGTATTATAATTTTATATATTTATTTAATTATTACCGGATTAAACGGTTCGACCACTGACCCATCGATTAAACCACTAACCTAATGATCCAGCTGGGTCGATTACCGGTTCGATTTTGATAACTATGGATATATTACCTTATTAGATTAAGAGGGTGAGGTTCCCCTAATCCCTATCCCTATCCCTAATAAGAATAGCGGTTAAACTTTTGGCAGAAAAAGCATTCATTTATTGAAGCAGCTGGCGGCAGAGATAAAGCGACGTACACGTACGATCCTAACTATTTGCGACAGTTTTTGTTGTAGCCCGCAAAACTCAGTTTTGTGCCGAGCTACCGTTGCTAGTTGCTACTACTGTTACCGTGCCATTTATTTATCAACAGTTTTTTACTAGAGAAATGTTATATCATACGTGAGGATATCCTATGAAAGTTTTAAGTACAAGTATATCATTTCATCATTCGGGAGTTTTTGGCACACAAGGTCAGTGGGGCCTAACCTAACAACGCCATGACTCATGAGTGTGCCTTGAATGAAGTTGATAACCCCACTTGTGAAAATGTAAGGTGTTAAAGTTGTGTTAGGACAATAACATTTCAAAAGGAAAGAACAAGTGCAAGTTCTCCATTTTTCTTTTTCCGGGGTCATATACTAGTATAGTATTCATTTTGAATCCAAATTAAGTTTGATCATTTTAGTTGTGTAGTCACTTCAGGCCATGAGGGTTCATGTTATTGTTATCTCGTTAGGTGAGGCACCCTTAATTTGATAACTCATAGTACGCAAGGTCTTGGTCTAGTGATCATCTTCTATACTTTGCAATGAGTGCACCCGAATTTAAAATTTGGCTGATGTTAAGTAGTGAATAGAATCCTTAATATTGTATTTGTGTGGTTTAGGGATTAGGATTTAGGGTCAACCCGCATGCGCCCCAAATCGGATACTGTTCACTTCGGGATACGTGTGGGCGGTCTGGCACGCTTCCCGAGGTGGCGGCCGGGCGCGGGTCCCGAGGCGGTGCGCCGTCGGCGTGGCATGTTTTCCGAGGCGGTGGCGTGGCGTCGGCGTGGCACGCTTCTCGAAGTGGTGGCGTCGCAGTTTAGGGTTTAGAGTTTATGATTAAGAGCTGTCCAATCCGTCTAACAAAAAAAAATTGATGATCCATGTGGGTGTGGACCCAAAGCGGACATAACATGTCTGCTAGTTTCAGATTCCAAGCGTGAACCTGCCTATGTTGCTCTGATTTTGGGTTATACTCTTTCTGAGTTTGGTCATGGAAAGTCATGAACTAGAAGCAAGTACATCCAAACTGGTCATTTTCATGCACTACTTGCTCCACTCTTCACCTTTTTCTCAGACGATCATTATGCTATTCATCAATTTTTCAGTGTTGTTACCGAACAGTAATAATGATTGAAATGCCTTTAACGGAACATGCACCACAACTTTAGTACAAACATGATCCTATCTCGCTCCTCAATTTCAATACATAAACTACTGTTGATTTGGAGATCATGCTCTGTTTCAATTAGTAGTGTGTGAAATAAAGATAAAATCATGTATTGGCTTGACGACGTAAGTTAATTTGATTCGTGACACATTGCTTTGAATTATGAAACTATAGCCACCCGTCAAACCGATGTTTGTTTCTCTACTCCAATTAGAATTATTTAGGATGATGTATTGAATGGATATGCTGGTTGCCGGAAGCTCAATAATCTTGCTGAAAATGAAATGAATGTACAAACAGATATGGCAGCAATCAACAAGTGTCTAAGATCACAACAAAATCTGCAAGACAATGAGAGGGTGAGAGATCAATATAAATATAGCAGCCAAAGGGGTGGCATATCACAACTAGTATTTATTGTTGACGACAAAACATGGGATTGATCATAAGCAGTGTGATTGGTTTCTTTTGGCACGCGACGTGCACGTGAAATGAACTGATTTGCTTTGTTTACCTGCTCTGTGACTGTAATATCAGGAGAAGAAAAAAAAAAACCCATATACTATGATATGAGAGAGGAACGAGTAAAAAGGGTGATTGAAAGAAAAATAGGCAGGCTAGTCCAACACAAGTAACAGAACCGTGGGCACATAAGGGTTCAGACATGTTTCCCCAGCTCCTCAACCAATAATTGCATACTCTCTCTCCTCTCTGGCATGCTCTTCTATATAATGCCTTCTTAAAGTAATGCAATAACTTGCCCTATGGGTGGCAACCTTAATTTTCAGAGTGATCACACGATGAGTTCCTCAATCTTCCTCCTATACTGCCTTCTCATACTCTCCCTACTTCTCTCTCAACACACAAGCTATTCTCAAGATGTGATGCCAACTCGGAAGTTAGGTATTTCAGGCATTGCCCAAGATCACATGCACCATGAAATCCAGGTATGTTTGTACCTGTTTAATTACCTAAGACTGTAAAGAGTGAAAACCAAAGGTTCAGTTTATATCAGATACAGGATGCAGCATATTCATTCTTATAAGGCAAAAACCAGATATTCATCTATAATACTGCTAATAAAATGCAGGCAGCAGATGAGGCAATGGAAAGTAACCCGGCCAAAGAAGATTCCATGGAAGTAATACTTACCAGCGACGGTTACGTTCCTCCTCGTGATCTTGTCTACCATACAGATTACCATGGAGTAACAACTCATCCAACTCCTAAACATCCCACACCATAGGCTGCAGTTTTAATTTTGCTTGGTGAGAGATATATGCAGTTATGTATCCTAGTTTTTATTCATATGAAATGTGATGCTCACTATATGGAAAGATCAACAAGTTTAGTTTATATGCTAAGATTACATGATACATTTTCATTGCTTATGTTGTTTATTCAATTTATCCACACACAACCATCCTATAAGAACACATCCACACCTATGCTATATAGCTTATCGAAACATGCGAAATATGACCAGTTGGCAACTACAAAACTATTTAACATCAAGACATTCCACGAGGTTTATAAGATATCCCTGAACCAGCCAGTGGAAAATTAAAATAAAAAAAAATAAAACGGTTATACTATAATTTATCATGAAGTGAAACCATACCATCAATATATTGTTTTCTAATCTTGCTATACTTCTGAAGTAGCAGCATGTGCCTAGTTACTACATCCTCAAATACCACCTCACTACAAAACCTGGATATCAAATTAACAAAAGCAGCTTCTAATTCATCCTTGTGTTGGTCACAGAGAGAGAGAATGTCTTCAATCATCGAAGATTTATTTTTATATACATCACTGGTCCCATTTTCCAGATGAACCCAAAGCCATCGAATTTGTTGAAATGGGTCTTCGTTTTTCTGAACTGCAACCTCTATGCTATTCAGCACTTCCAAGAATCTAGATTCAGTACGAACTTTATTAACTAAGTGCAAAAAATAATTTTTCTGACACTGAGAAATCCTATTATAAACATCTGGCTGCAAGGTAAATGCAGCAGTTAAGCATGCTTTCCGAAAGCTAGGATCCAAATTGCCAATGATCCCGATAGCAACATGTAACAGATTAACAGACACAAGATGAAGTTTGTGAGACAGAGAGTTCAAGCCATCAAAACAAGGTCTTTTCTGGTTTTCACCCCAGCAATGAAGGGCAAAATGTGTTATTCCTTCCCACCTATAAATGAAATCCGAATACAATAAGTGAAACTCATATAACAAATCATCAGAGATATAACAAATTAATTTAAACATCGACATATTGCGAACGTTAAGTAGTAAGAAGAATCCTGCATTTATCAAAATCAAAGCATGGTAAAGTAAAATTAACCCCCCCCCCCCCCAACCCAAAAAAAAGAACAAAAAAACAGATACCCAACTTCCTAAAATTATTGGGTATGGAAATTATAATAAAGTAGTAGAGGAAAATTCATAAATTTAGGAAATCCTAATGATTTATCTTCCCAAATACCAAATAACATAAAGTAGTTGTACATATCTCAAACCAAACTGAGTAAATTCCGAACTTCACGCTCTGATGTGGCCTTTCTGAGAACACACCAACAGCAGAATAAAAGATTGAAAATAGGAAATAATTGACATAGAATCATTATTAGATTAAGTGACCAAAAATGCTGATCTATGAACGAACTTTCCAAAGACATGGGTCTGAACTCTGAAATCTTGACCCTATGTCCTGCAGACACAGTTATCTAATTTTAATAATTGACTTCAGTGTGGGTCATTCCACATGCATTGTTTCAGTTTTCTGCTCAAAGGAAAGGAAAGAAAAGGAAAAGCATCTATCATAAAATAAATGAATTTTATAATAAGTCAATATTATACATGCTCAACTTTGTGGGAAGAAAAGGATAAATCAACGAGAAAAGAATGAATCATAACTCTTGGCATCGACGAAAAGTCTGAGTACTTAAACAATCTTGCTACAGGTAGGACTTCTGATGTTACAACAAATCAGACCATGAGGAATTATTGATTTGATTAACAGGATGTCCCTTACTCCCATCTTTATTTGATAACCAACTAATCAAACTTATGGTCATTTTGAAGGACAGAAGGGCATAGTAGAGATAACTAATCAAAGATGGACCAACTTTGACTATGGGACAAGAACATCAAGACCTAACTATTATATAACGGGTAATTGATTGTGATTTCTGAGATTGAGTGTGTTGCCAAATATAACGATCAAGACCAGTAAGAATATGTGTAGATAATACTTCCCTTTTTCAGAATATAATTTCTAGTTTTCCATTGAGAGTAAACAAAATGAAATTATGGTATTGTCAATAAATATTGCATCCTTTTTATGGGGAGAGAAGAAGAAGAAAGAAAGCATATATTTTTCTACTATCATTTCATTGAGCATTAAAAGGATTAATTAATTGCATTTCAATAGGCACATTATATTTGACAATACATAGACAAACTTCATGCATGGGCATGAAATGTTGAGTATGAGCTGTTTCATAGTATCCTCTATACTGGCAAAATATTACTGAGTTCAGCTCCATTGTAGCAGTAACTCTCTTTAGAAAAATGTAAGGTAAAAAGGAACTGCAACCTGTGAACGGTTTTCTCTGTATTTTAATCATCATATTCTTGTTTTGCTTTCAAGATTTTCAATTTTGAAAAGCAGCACTTTCATTTTCATAACAGATCCAAGCCTAGAATAAAAAAAATTCTTCCCATGCGTGAAGATATATCCCCCATTTTTAACCCCATACCAGGATCACCCTAAACATGAAAAGTCTATGTACAAAAATAACATAAATATTATGCTAAGCATAACATTATCAGAGATGCGTTAACCATCAGTACCAAATTTAAAGGGGCGGAAAAAAAAACAAGCGGGGGGAAAGTAAGTTAAATTTTACTTACTCAAAAGGAGGTTCAACCTCAATACTAAGTGTAAGATGCAAAGAAAACTCAGGAGAACCATCTCCAGAGGTTGTGTAAGCTTCATGAGGAAAACCTCTGGGAATATACAACACATCACCCTCCTTGAGAAAGAACTCCCTTTTTCCAGCTTTAGTATAGTCAATATCAGAACCATTTAGATCATCATATAACCGTGGTAACAGCTGACTGGATTGAGAGAATACAGTCCACTGCTTAGAACCGAAAATCTGGCATACAAATACACAGTGATCATCATAGTGACAAGCCAACCCTTGAGAATTAGGTGGCGTTAAGTACAAATTGGCACCTACTGAAGGTTGACCAAACATAAGCGCTAATGTTTCTGCAACAGCAGCAATGCTCTGAAAACGAAACTCCAAACCACGCAGGGCAATAGTATACCCCTCTTTATATGCTTGGACACACTTCAAGACATCATCAATCATAAAATACTGAGGTTCCTTAATGCAGCCTGGATGAAAATCCTGAAAATAATGCATCTCTTTTCTTGATTGCCATTCTGCTTTTACAACTCTTATATCCTGCTTATAGATTATGGGACAACCCAATCTGTCTTTCACCTCATTGAGAAAATTGAAGATGTTCAATTCATCTGAGGCAATAGGAAAACATGACACTAGACTATGGAGAATTGAGGAAATAAGGGAAGGAGCACACCCTGTCCAACTCAAAGATTTTTTAAATGGGCTGAACATATCATAGACATCTGGATCATTCACTGTCCCCTGTAACAGAAATGGCGAAACTTCCCAGTAGTTTGATAAAAAATCTTCAAAACTAGACTCACTTGTTCCAAAAAGTCCTGCTTTGATCACTTCAAACGGCATAGAGACAGTAAGTTGACCAGCATAAGCAGAAAGCCTAAAAATGGCTTCAGCAAGGTTACTAACTCCAATGTTGCTTTTACAAAGGTAACCTCCTTCATTATATTTCACAGCTGCTTTCATTACCACTTGATCACTTACTTTTGTCCATAACTCTTTTAAAAGCCTCAGAAATGCGTCAGAAAGGCTTCTTGGGATACTTTGCAGTTGCTCAACTTCACAGGTATTGATAAGAGTAACAGTTGCACTGACAAACCCAGCTGAAACTTCATCTTCCTTAATCCCAATCTTAAGAGAGCCGAAACTTCGATTTCCTTCAGACCACAGAGAGACTGATTCTACACACTTAAAAATCTGGAGAAACACAAACCTAAGGAATGCCAACCGTTTAGCTACTCTACTTAGTTCACCATCACACAAACAAGCATATAAATTTTCATCTTCACAATCATACAATCAGAACTAAATCATAACCGATTCAATTTAAATGCTTACATCAGTTTCTCCAAAGCATAAAACTTGAGCAGCTGGCGTTGGCCGAAGGTGGTAGCGGATAAATCCAACACCGCATTGCATGCAGATAACAGAACCTTTCTCTTGGGACTCTCCAACAGCGATATCAAACCCTTAAGAGCCTGGGAATCGGATGCAACCTGCTCGTTCGCCTCCAAGGAGACGAGCGAGGCAGCGCCTACGATATCGGCGGCGCGGCACGCGATTTCGGAGCAGTTGGAGCTGAGAAGAGCAGGGAGGAGAGCTAGAATGGGCGTGAAGGAGGATTGGGAGAGAAGGGAAGGGCGAATTGTGAGTAAGCATTTGTTGATGAGGGGACGGTGGTGCTTCGAAAGAGATGCAAGTAACAAACCGAAGATGGAATTGGAATCGGAACCTTCAAGACTAAGAAGAGCAGAACCAGAGGGTTTCAGTTTCCTTTTCCGTTTCCGTTTGGCGTATGCAGCCTCTGCATGCTGCTGCTTCTTCTTCTTCATTGTTTCTCGCAACTAATCTACCCAGAGATGGAGTTGGCATATGAATAACTGGGCTGGGATTCATGGAGCAGGCCCAACACTAAAAAACTGAGTACACTGCTGTCATGGCCCAACAAAAAAAACTGAGTACACTGATCGTTCTCACGTCTTAACACTGATTATTGGAAGGAACACATGAATACAAATTGGAGGACACTGCTAACTCTTGTCATGCCAATCTCAAAAAAAGAGATGTATACAAAAATTGTATACAAAAGTAATTTATAATTTTTTTTTTTTTTTTGGTTTACCCAAACGGTATCCCCCAACCCAACAGGTTAAGGACTAATCCGTCGCGGATCTGAGCTCCATTTAAGGGTCTGCCGCTGGCCAATGAGTTGCTGCATGCACAAGGCGGGATTCGAACTCCCAACACTTGCTTAAGCGGACGAGTGAGCTGACCACTCGACCAACCCAAGTTGGTTAAAGTAATTTATAATTTAATATTGGTGCAAATATATGATACAACAATCAAGTGTTACATCCAAAAGAACCCACGATGGGTTGGGCTTATTACTAATATGAAAACTAGTACGACACAACAATCACCACGTTTGTGACCCAAATAATCTATAACTTTAGGTAAACATTAAAATCAATTCTAAACCAAAAAAAAAACATTAAAATCAATTATTTTTTTAATGTAAAATATACATCAAAATATAAAATATACATCAAAAATAAATTTAATTTTATATATATTTATATAAAAATATATAATAACTAATTTTAATGTATAAATAATATTTTTAAATAATCTTAATATATAATAGATTTTGTGCTTTCGTTTATTTAGCGGCCTAATTTCAGTTCCAAAAATACTTTTTTCTCTAATTTTCAAGCATATACAAATTCTTTATTAGTAAAAAAACTTTTGCATAAAGAAAAGCATATGGACCAACTCCTTATCAGCAAAAAATTGAACAACTTAATTAATTATAATTATTTTAATTAGTTTATTTATTTATAATTTAGAATATTTGTTATTAATTATTTTTTATGCCAAAATCAGGTTTGGTATGATACGTTCAGAACCTTGCAATGGGAATCACGGAAGTGCACTTAACGCTTCCGAGTCTTCACCCTCTCTCCCTTTCCACGGCTACCGTGCATCGGTTCTCTCTTCCAAACAGCAAAGGCGCCAACCTCCTCCATCCAAGGCATCATCTCAGCGCTCCCTTCTCGGTAACCCTCAGTCCGTGCCGCCATTAGCGGTGCTACGATTGATCATGGTACAAGATGTTTCCGGTTGCGGTGCAACCTTTCACTCTTCTGCTCATCAATTGTCTCCACCCTCTCCATCAAATCATTCAAACTGTGGCTCCCTCGTCGCTTCTCCCCAGTGCATGCCGCCATTGGCCATGACATTTGTGAGCGTGGTTCAAGTTGTGTTACCGACTCGATAACATTTCCGTTCTCCCGCAAAGACCATTACACCGAGCGTTTCCTGCATAAAGAAGCTGCCGTCGCGGTGCAAAGCTTCCGAAAAAGAGCATCGTCCATGGAGTTTTCAACCCCCGAAGGCGAATCGAATAGCACATTGATCAATTCAGATGAAGGCAATGAAGAATTAAGTGTAGGTGAAGTTGTTATTCAAGAGGAGTCTAAGGTATGTTGGATAGGCTGGTCTTGCATTGTATGAAATTTTATGATAATGTGTTATGTGAATGTTTCTTATTCATGCTAATTATATGTTTTTTAAGTTGATTTATTTGGAAAAATCTGGTACAGTGATATGGTTAGTTGAGATATTAATAAAGTATGCTTGACTCCCATGTGTGTTTGCACTTTTTTTTTATATTTTTTATTGGAGCAGTTCATTATATAGTAATGATCTTAAGTTGATAAAAGTTTTTTCTGGTGTCTTTAATTGAAGGTCGACGAAATTACCGACGTCATTGTGATGAGAAAGGATGAGTTGGAATTGAGACACGAGGTTTGAATTATTCCTTATTATTTGTTACCACCATGGTAATGAACTCGTAGTTTTTATCTCGACTCGTTAACCTAATTCAGAATTGTAATTCGTTGAATCGTAAGACGGAACGTAAATGTGACTCGTAAAATATAAAAATTATGAAAAATTTGATAGCAAAAATTTATTTTACCAATAATAAAATAAATCTCAAATAAACCAAATTACCTAAAAGACTATAACTAATATTATACCATAACAAGTTAAAAGTCACAACTCATAAGTCATAACACAAATTCACAACTCAACTCAGAAATCAAAATACAAATTCACAACTCACGAATTTATACGATACCAAAATAACTTCAAATAGCCAATAAACTAACCAAACTAGTAACAATGAACAACTAATTAACTAAAGTCTAAATAAGTCATTTAATAATCTTTCTATTCTTCATTAATCATAAAATCTTCCGCATTATCATCTTCATTTTTAGGAGCAGGAGGAAGAGGTCCTTGGAGAAGTTCTTCAAACTCATCATCATCAAGATAAGAAATAGTTAAGGGATCCTTAGAAGCACCAATAACTTTATTACCATTTGCTTCATCATTCAAATCAGGATCTAAAATTAGAGCATCCAAATCTTCTTCTTCTCCATCCTCATCAACAACAAAATTTATTAAATTATGTTTAATTCCAATTACAACCATCTAAGTTCAACAACAAAGTTCAACAATTCAATTTGAACAAAAACTATTAGCATAACAAAAATTCAAGAATTGTCTTCAATGCCACAACAACAATTCAATCATTCAATTAAAAGAAATTCATCAAAAAAATTCAATAAAGAATTTTAAGTAATTCAGAACAAAATAGAGCAAAGCAAATTTTTTTCTAAAGTTCAACAACAAAGTTCAACAATCCAATTTGAACAAAAAATATTAGCATAACAAAAATTCAAGAATTGTCTTCAATGCCACAACAATAATTTAATCATTCAGTTAAAAGAAATTCAACAAATAAAATTCAATAAAGCATTTTAAGTAATCCAACAAAATAGAACAATATCTTATCACCTCTCACTTTTTATCTGTTGGTGCAACTGTGCAACGGAAGGTTTCAGATTGAGTACTCAAAGTTTTTTATGCAGTACTTTTCTTATCTATTCTTATTCTCATTGTTTTTTATTTTTCTTTCAATAAAACACAATCAATATGAATTCTGAACCTCTATCTGGGCAAAATTGCTTCTCTTTTAGTTTACAGGTTATACTATTTCTTTTTAATTCACATAGTATCCTTTACATTTCACACCTCATGTCTTTTATGTGTTGATACTTGATAGAAAACTCTATCCTAACAGCAGAATTTTTCTTAATGGAATTGCACCTTTAACAAAAAAAAAATACTAAATTGGACTTCATTCTTTAATGCA
The DNA here is from genome assembly GCF_059453495.1 of Arachis ipaensis. Classification (NCBI taxonomy): domain Eukaryota; kingdom Viridiplantae; phylum Streptophyta; class Magnoliopsida; order Fabales; family Fabaceae; genus Arachis; species Arachis ipaensis. Next base: position 151,847,357 of record NC_142436.1, on the reverse strand, counting down.
AAATAAAGATGATTGAACTATCCTTAACTAAAACATAACATAGGCATATTAAGGAAAAATGAGCCTCAACTTTCACAATAGAAGTTTCATGTTCCATATCTAAAATAAACCAACTAAACAAAAAGAAATTCAAAGATTATTTAATAGATAAAGCAAAAACAGCATACAATAATAATATCTTTAGATTACTAAATCATTAAAATTGCATATCTCAAAGAAGAAAAATCAATAAACAATACAAAAGCTATATCATATACATACAGCATACTGATATGAAATACATGCTTGCAATAAACATGAACACATAAGTTAACCTCAATTTGAAAACCTACTATAATTCACATAAAACCATATTCCAGATTGAACAATATAATCAATCTGCAATATAATTGATAAGCCAACAAAGGTAATATCAATTCAACCTGCAACATAATCAATAATAAACAAGCACAACAACAGATTGAGCATTGAAGATGATAAAAATTAAAAAAGAGCTTTTAACTTACCTGAACTACCAGTGAAGGAGAGGAGAAGAGGAGCAACAATCCAAATTCCAGAGCTAGAGAGGTAGGGCCAGAGAACCAGAGACAAAGAGGCAGAGCCAGAGAATCTCGTAAATCACAATCGCAAAGTGACGCTCACACAGCCTAGCCACCACCAGTCTGATTCGACAACAACGGTAGCAAACCTTATGGCAAGTCGGTGACACTCCAAATTGGGAATTTTGGTCACGGAAAATTCAAACTTCAGAGGGATAGAGAGATAGAGTCAGAGATTGAGAGACTTGAGAAAGGTGAAATTTTGCAATTTTTGCCATGGAGATAAACTGTAAAGTGATGAGGAAGGTTAAGAGATTAGGGAATTTACTGCTAGTCTGCTAGGGCTCCCCATCTTCCATAGTCTTCTATTCAAATTAGGCTATTGGGTTGGATTGGGCTGCAATCAGGGCCAAGAAAAGAGCTTCCTCCATCTTGAACGCAACATCGCGGCAAAATCGGCGATTTTGGCGGCTCTGCGCTTTTGCACGGCGATTCCACAAGATACAGGTGAGTTCTGGACGAGAAGCAAAATCGACATGGAGAGAAGATTCAAAAACGTGAAATCGTGCGTTTTCACGTGTTGAAACGCGATTTTAACTACCTTGGTTACCACGTTATAGTTAGTGCGTTAATGATACTTTTAATTGGTATTTGGTTTTGTGAATTGATATTACAGTTGCCGGATCAGAGCGGGAATAGTGAAGAGGAAATTTCAGTCATAGAAATGTGTTTTGATTCGTTGTCTCTGGCACATAAATTTTATGCAAATTATGCAAAGAAAGTTGGGTTCGTAACTAAAGTCAGGAACACGAATTTTAACAAGACGCGGAAGGAATCAAAGATACCCATTAATCAATCTATTCACTGCACGCGAGAAGGTTATCGGGAGTCTCGATTGAAGGCAGCAACTCGGGCAAACAGAATTACAACCATGAGATGCAGAGCAAGGATATATGTCATGATGGATAGGGAGAAGGAAAGTTGGATTGTGTCTAGATTAGAATTGAGGCATTCTCACCCTTGTTCGGCTAAGAAAGCGGTCTACTATCATGAGTAGTTGACGATGCATGCTAAGTGCGTCATTACAGATAACGACAAGGCTGGCATAAGACCCAACAACGTATCTAGCATTGGCAAACGAGGTTGGTGGGTCTTCAAACTTGGGTTTTTCCGAAAAGGATGTCAGAAATTACATCACAAGCAATCTCCAATGTGCTGATGACAATGCAGACTTTAAGGAGATGATGAATTATTTCGTTCGAATGAAAGAGATCAATCCCAACTTCTTTTATGCCATAGATGTTGACGATGCTAATAATTTCAGGTACGCACTCTTGGTAGATGCAAGGTGTAGGGTTTCGTATGAATATTATGGAGATGTGGGTCGTTTGACACCACTTACAGAAGAAACAGGTCTGTATACTTATGGGTCAATCAGAAAAGCAGTTATTTTTTTAATTTGTTTTTGGGTCTGTCATTTGTTTTTGGTATTTTTGCAGGCATGGTCTACCGTTTACATCCTTTGTCGGTGTAAACCACCATGCGAAATATACTCTTCTTGGTTGTGCTTTACTTGGGAGCAAGGAGATCCCTAGTTTTGAGTGGGTGTTCATGAAATGGGTGAGATGCGTCGGGACTGCGCCAAGGGGGATCATCACTGACCAGTGCAAGGCCATGGCCGGTGCTATTAGGAAGGTCCTACCAGATACTTTCCACCGATGGTGCATCTGGCACATACTGAAGAAGTCACAATTCAAGCTTGGAGGTTACGCTAGGTACGGAGAATTGAATGTTAAGATGAATAACATTGTGTGGAATTCTCCTTCTGCTGACTCTTCTGAAGTTGATTGGGGTGGATTCATCAAAGAATTCGACCTATGTCAGAACAGATGGCTAATAGGTCCGTTATCGTTAACTTAACTCCTGTCTATTGGTTGCATATTGCCTATTTATTCACTGTTGGTAATTCTGCCGGTTTGATTTGGTTGTTGTGTTTTTTTAGGAGTGTAGTCGATGTTTTTTTTTTACCTAGTCAGTGGATGTTCTTTTCAATACACAAACAGATGGTTTCTCTCTTAGAAAACTGGATGTTTTTTATTTGTTTTATCAGTTCTTTGGAAGCTGTCATCATATTGTGTCTAAGCGACACTCTTATGCTTTGTTTTTTTATTCGTTCAAAGGCATCAAACACCTAGAATAAGAGGCAAGAATCATACAGTTTTTAGTCATCTAGCGCAGTGACTTACCCATTTTCTCTTGGAAGCTGCTACCTTGTCAAAATATCTGGAATTGGCATTGAAGTGAGGACCCAGCCCCACATAACTCAAGGTAGGGACCTCCCTGAAAGAATCCAGGTTCCTTTTTGCAACACTGTTTCCTATTAAAACAATCATATTTAGTTTCAGTACACAAATCTTAAACACTGAAAATCCACAAAATCATTTAGACCAAAATTCCTGGGAAAATACAGTAGAAGTCATCCTTAAACCGTGATGATTTCGAGTCATTAAAGGTGAAACATATCTACTAAATGATCTGCACGGTCAATTTTAATTGGTTAGGGTCAATTTTATGAGAGATTATATTTATTAAGAACTCCATTCATTCTAGCAAAGTGTTAGTATGTTCTACTTACGTTGCTGTTGACCCAACGACGGGGTTGCAATGTGCACAGGTCTTCTCGGAGCAATACTAGATGTAGCCTTCCTTCATACAATGCCACAGCTTGCTCTTCCCCTAACGACACATTGACAGCCCATTGTCGCACTCGATCTTCATCACCCTCGTCGAGCTTTCGCCCTTTTAGTAACGGATGCACCTTTATAAGAGTACACTGGGTATGGTTCTTTTCCATCTGAGTCATTCCAGGTGAAATCCGGTGGCTCAGTGGACTAAGTGTCCTGCAAGATGGAGTGGTTGGCATCACGGTCTACAGGGGCTCTGTGTATTGAAGTTGCTCAAGGTATTCTCATATTCTTTTGCTCTCCAGGTTTCGCATTGACAAGAAATCAGGATTACTGCATCAAAATCAACCAATGTTAGAGAAAAGTAAATTTTGTATGCGTACATTTCCTAATTCCCTAACGTGCAAAATAGACCCAAAAAAAGAGTTTTGCATAGAAAATTTGCCCGTCAAATTCCCATTCTTGATGTTGTACTAGTGTTATGGAGAGTGTGCCTGCATCGGGAACCCTGGAGTCAGTTGTTTCATGAGGTGTGTTTTCCTGATTGAGGTTGCCGTCGGGGGTCTCCAAACTTCTTTTTTGTTAGTCAACTCCCTGGTGAAACAATCGGCTCCTCTTCTTAGCAAGAGGCTCATTGTCCTCATCATCATCTGGGCTCATTGGGAGATCTTTTTCTTCAGATGATTTTGAGTCGGACCTATGTGGTCGGTCCTTTTTAACCCCCTATTTTCTTGGTAGCTGATCTGCTTATTTGTTTTATGCACATCGAATATATTACTTAAAGAAACATCCAATCATATTGAAATCAACCTTCTGAAAATACTTAAGCTAGTCCAGAGTTTAATCCATACACAACCATAAACGTATACTCATTTTCAGGCTAGTTTTCGATCTCTCTGCCCGCCGTGAGCATTTTCTAGTTGGAGGTGGATTTGTTGTGCTTCCAGTTGGTCATCTTTCCATTGCTTCCTGCTCGCTCTTTCTATCGACGGAGCTTCCCTATTTGTAGAAATAGCGTGAATCAAATTAACAATAATGAAGTCAATTTATTAACATGCTAAGTCGTAAATATGTGCTTACCCCTGGCGCAACCGAAGCTTTTCATCCATGCTTTTGTTGTGTTTTTTTTTTTGCTTTTCTCTTTTTAGCTTGAGGTGATCGGCCTTCTACGTCTTTACTTTTTCCCTTTCTAGTCAAGAGGCATCCCTGATTTAAGAAATGAAAAGAATCATGGATCAAAATCAAACGCCCAAGTATCACCAACAAAAAAATCCGAAACACAAAAAAAAAAACCATTCAAATCTTAAAAAAAACGAAGTCATCCCCAACTACCTAACACATCTAAAATCGAAAAACATATGTAAAAACAACCATTTAGCAAAGAAAAGAAACATCATGATGCCTCTCAGAAGCAGCATCCACTGACATACTGGCATAAAGTATCCGATTTCTAGAAAGAAATGAGTACCTCGGAAATAACATATTGCGCCTTATTTTCTAGACTTTCCGAGATCCACGCAGCAAGCCATGACTCATGCTCATGACAGTTGTCAAGCTGACCATATTACAACTGCTGAAAATAGAGAACCTGGACAGAAGAAGGGGACAAGTTATGCTCTATAACAAAAATGACATGCTCAATTTACTAATAGTCATTGAATGCATCCTACCAGCATGACGAATATGTTGCCCTCACAAGTTTTGTTCCTTTTGAGCTTATACTTCTCGGCTGTCGTGTCGAACCACTTTAGAGTTTGCAACGGCCAGTTGAATCTTCTGGGATCAGAATATCCAAGACGGGGTAAATGTGCCATGGCGAAATTATCTGTTGTGTTGTAGGGCACAGGAACATTTTCATTACCACCAGTAGGAAATATCTCCTAAACTCCATCCCATCTGATTTCTTGCCATAGGACAGCTATAAACCAAATCCCGGAGTTCATTTGTTATCCATCTATGGAACCTCTTTTTGATGGCCACGTGGGCCGGATTTTTGTCATCCAGGGTTGGAAATGGATCGCCTACAACATGTCGATGCATTAGTGCAAGGTAAAATATATACACCCAATGATATTTACACGAATATGCCTGTGGCACATTAAGTAATTCAGAGAGCGGAACTTACCACGAAATTCCGCCCGATTAACGGCATTGAGGCGGATGTTCCCAACGTCGAGTATAAAAGTTCTTGTCTTAACTTCATACGATTCGGCCAGGTGAACTATGATGGCCTGCTTCACAGACCAATTCGGAACAAGCCCCAAGAATCCGAATCCGATTTCATCAATCTCCGCAAGCTTCTCAATGGCGTTGTTTTTAGTTAGCTTGCTCATCATGTCATGAATGTAGCTGGGCGAGTATCGCGACTCTAATACTTTTTGTCAATGGCAACAGTAGCTGTAAGTCACAAATAGGATCATGTGGAATGACATGTCGATAACGGTAAATATCATTTTACCTTTTTTCCCATCTTGATTGGCTTTTCGGCAACACAACCCTGGTGCTTGTTCACAAGAAATAGTTACATAACACCATGCCCAAATCCTTTAATAAAACCTGTAGATGAAATCAGAAGCAACATCCAACAAGTCCTTAATTATACACTGTTATTGCTGCTATATAAAACCCCAATCAAATAATAGCATATACACCCAAATCAGAAGCAACATCTAACAATTCCTTAATCATACCCAAATCAGATGCAACATTCAATAAGTCTAATCTATGGTGCCCAAACCCCTATATCAATTAATACCAATTATTCAACACTAACCAAGTATCGTTCGTTATTGTCTATAATACCCATCAAAAACAAAAAGAAGAAAGATTAAAGATAATGGTCTAATGGATTATATTTATTATGCGTAAATTCTACAAGATTTGTCATGCCCATCTTTCTTATTTGTTATTTTATGTTTTTCCCATAATATTTGTTATTTTCGTTTTTCTATGCACAATGTTAAAACTCAACTTTATTTTATTCTTTTTTTTTTAATTTTATGTCCATATGTTATCAAAACTTTATAGTACCAGGTCTTAACTTACTATATAGGATATTAAAGCTATCACTCTGTCATTTCAAATAGTCCCATATTTATTCCTAAAAAAATAAAATAAATTCGAGTGAATGAAATTTGTCTTCAACTTGTTCACAAGCAATTCTAAGTGAAATGAGATTAATTGGGGTCTAAAGTTGGCTAACAAGTCCGATACTATAAACTAAACTAGCCATACAAACATGAATTCATGTAGTGGGAAAAACATGTTAACAATTTAGTTCAAGTTTAAATAGTGAACATATAGCTTATTTCTTAAATCAGTATGAAATTGCTGTGCACATCAAAGACACAATCCTATTAAACTATATTTTGAAGCAAATAATAATAAAGGAAAAAAAATATGCAAACCAAGTTCAATCCTTAAGCAGGTGAGAGAACACTACATCATAAAGCATAATAGAAAATCAACTTTTGTCTCCCGAGAATCAAATTCAGTTAATGTATACATTCAATAGTTCCCACCTAAAGAATGCAAATATAATAGAAAAGATCATCTAGCAAAATGAAAACATGATTTGTGCATGACATTTGTTATAAAAATCCACATGTTCTTAGCCTCAAAGCTATGTGTTAGAAGGTAGAAACTGGATGTCAAAGCTGCTTGAGTAGGCTTCCAATACAACTTCCTGGTTCATATAAAAACACAAAAATTCACAAAAAACAGTTATAAAACACCATGCCCAAATCCTTTTGATAAAACCTACAGATAAAATCAGAAGCAACATCTAACAATTCTCTAATTATACCCAAATCAAAGGCAACATCCAATAAGTATCATCCACTAAAATCCTACATCAATCAACACCAATTATTAAACATTAACCAATTAGTTCTATCAAGCGAGGTTTCGAGGCTTGAGCAAGGGACGTCCTACTGCGTTTGTCAGAGCAGAACATGGAGGCTTTAATGGCGCTGCCAATAGCGACACACTCTTGGTGAGAAGGAGAACCCCCTTGTTCCTTGCACCTGGGTGGCACGACGTCGCTACGGTAGAGATGGACGAAACTCCGATTAGCGCACCAGTTAGCACGTTGACGGGATGGAAGCGTTGCGACGTTCTGGAGCGAGCTTTGGAGGTCGGCTGTTGTCCGCACGTGGTGGACGGAGGCGTTGCGTCTGTTGACGGCGGAGAAAACGTCACGCGATGAACCTGGTAGTGTGACACTACGCGCCGTGGATGGTTTTGGAGTTCTGCTATGGTGAAACGGTGAAAAGAGATGAAAGGGTTTAGTTAGGGTTAATTTTATTTACTTGGGTGAATTTTGGATGTTGTTGAGGTGAAGTTGGTTTCGGAGTCCCAATCCAATAGGAGTTGACAAAATTTTGGTTGGATCCCTCTTAATTTCCTAGCATTATTGTTACATAATAACCTTCATGGAGTTGCTATTTGTCCAAAAATATTCAGAAGAAAATAAAAAAATCATATTAATATAATCTAAAATTATTTTATTTTGTATTCTTTAATTATTATTTACTTGCTTTATTTTATATTTTTTTTAATTATTATTGAAATAATTAGATAATATGTTAAACATAATAAATATATAATTAAAAATATTACATGTATAAAATAATAAATATTAAATTAAATAAAATACTTTTGATTATTATCTCTCTAATATTATGCTAGTTGTCAATTTCATCACCTACTCCATGGTCACCTAGAAAGTATGTTGTTCACCTTCTAGATTGAAGTAATCTTTCTATATTTTGATCAATTCTCGTAAGCGTATGCAATATTAAGGGTTGTGTAGAATTCAAAGAATTGCTCATGATAATTTGAAGTTTCTAAATGGGGCCATATGAGAAATCATTTGACCTAACTGTGATTGCGAACTTGAGACTAGGAAGTGTGACCATGCATGAGCGCCATGTGAATTGTGTTTCACATTAGCTTCATTGTCCTGATTCATGCACTATATTTGACTTCTCCAGCTAATACTGGTCAAATACAAAATCCAACAAAATTAGGCAAAGTGACGACTGATGAGGATTATTCCATTATTCATTATTATTGTCTAATTCATGTGAGTACCTTTGAAACTAAGAGGGAATAATAATTATTTAAGTATGGTGGGATATTGAAATTTACGAAAGCATATAATACAGGAGGAGTATGTAAGATTAAAGCCAGAGGACTCTTTTTTTATATTAAGAAATGAATTCCTTCCACTAATCCACTTGGTGGAGACACTTTAATTTAATCTAAGGCATATTGATATTAGTCACAATGGTGAGAAGATTTGAATTAGCTGGCGTGAGACCCGTATTTTTACTTGTCCCACTTCATACATAAAAGTTATTCCAATTCTCCATTTGTTCAACCCGACCATTGACTTTTTTTTTTTTTTGCCACCCACACTGTTTGTTTTCAATCCTACCTACTAGGGGTGTAAGTTACGGAACCGAATCGAAATTTATCGTAAAATCGAACCAAACTTACAACAACTAAATAAAAAATCGAAAAAATCGATTTTTTTAGTTTTTTTTGAATTAAATCAATTGGTTCGGTTCGGTTTTTGGTTGGTTCGACAGAAATCGAATCGAACCGAACCAAATTGAAAAAGTGGCTTAGTAATGCATTGAAATAAAAATTTTAGACTTAACAAATATGTTTGTTTTATGTTTAGTTATTGGAATGAATTGAAATTGTGTTGAATTTGAATGTAATATAATATTATTTCAGTTTATTAATTGTTTTGAATATCATTTTACTAAGATTAATTTTCTATTAGTTAAGATTTAAAAATAAAAAAAACCGATCAAACCAAACCATTTTTGATTCGATTAGATTCAGTTCGATTATTGCAGAAACAATAAACCGATTAATTGATACTCTATAAAAACCGAACCGATAACACCCTACTACCTACATCCTATGGATATGAGGAATTACATTAGATATCCCAATAATATAAAATCACAAGAATAATCTCATCAAAGAAGGAATGTCAAAAAAAGAGAAAACTTGTATTTCATACTATTTGGTGTCAAATTTACATCAAGTTGTAGACGAGCGTTTGTTTGGCGTCCACAAAAGTGACAAGAAAGGCAAAAGTTGACTTTGCCTCGGATATTTTGAAAGGTGAATTTCAGGTGGCAGGCGTGAGTGCCGTTGATGAAAGATGCTGAGGGGAAAATCCAACGGGTTGTGGTTGTGTTTGGGTGTGGCGGTGGTCACCCTCGTAAGTAACGATGAGCGTGTTGGGGTCGTCTTGTGCTCTCTCCACGTGCTTCCTGGCTGGACACCCTCTCACGCTACTGCACCTGTAGTAACTACTGCCACCATCCAACATTAAAACTAAATTAACATCCACACCTTTTAAAATAATCATAATTCATTTTCCTAATTAACAGAATAAAATAATACCGAGGGTAGGGTGATCCCTTGATAGGTTTTTGACCGTATTTCCTCCACGAGTATTCGTCGGTTGGGATATCTGCAATCCTTGAGCTTATTGCCGCCATTCGAACCACTCGTTTCACACGGGTTTTCCTGTAAAATGATATAATTTTATTATCCAATTTAATTTTATTATTTAAATTTAGGTAATTTTAAGAGTAGTTAGATAAAAATTTAGTTACGAAGTTGATACTTCAAAGTCGATAGATAAAAATTTAGTCAAATTAGTTAAATCATTTTATAGCTTTCAAATATCAACTTCACGTGAAGTCGACTAAACCTACGTTTTTACTTTAAATTTAAGAAAATGTCTAGGAGACCAGCAACTTTATTGAATTCTGGTCAATATATAACCAACAAAAAAAGGTGAACATTTAGATAAAATCTCACATCATTAAAATCATCATTGATAATTATTTGATGGATATAAATCACAACAATTGCTGACCCTAACAGAACACTTCTTAGTCGAAGAAAACAAGTCATTAATTAATTACCTTCTCTTGGAGCAATGACACTGGGAGGAGGAGGATGTGGCTTTTCCCGAGGAAAGGGTGGCGTCGTGACACCTTTTACGGTGAGATGAGGAGAGAGGAGGCTTCCCAGCGGCGATGATGAAAGGACCTATCTTACCGTCGGAGACGCTGCCATCTCCGGTGATGGTGGACATGAAGGAGGAGGTGGTGGTGGACATGGGAGGAGAAAGCGATGTGCTACATGATGTATTTGGATTATTATTATTATTCTTAGACTTTGAGTGGTTATTTGGATTATTAATTGATGGCTGGTTGACCTGAACGGGCTTAGCAAAATCTAGAGTCAAACCCTGAGGAGGAGGAGGTGGCACTACGACTTTTGATTGGTCAAGCTGAGGTTGAGATTGAGAAGGTGCGCGACGGAAGCGAGCATGACCGGTGCGATTCAACAAGTTAATAACCTGTTTGAACTTTGAAACTGTGAAGTCGGTGATTTCTGTGCAGTCACGGTTATTGAGATCGATGCGGTAGTGATTATCGTGAGAAGAAGAAGAAGAAGAAGAAGGGGATTGTGAAGAGAGAAGTCGGATGAGATGCTCCATGCTCTTCAAACCAGCGGAAGCAGCTTCTTGTATGGCAATCTGTGACTCCATCTTGGGTTGTGGTGAAGAGAGGGAAAGAGGAAGGAGAGCTTGTTATAAAAGAGATTGGGGGTTGGGAAAGTCAAACAAGTCTCTTCAATCCAACGGTCCAGATTCATTAATACTTCGTGGTGGGTCCTCCCCACTTGTTCCTACGAAACTGCTAAACAATCATAATTCATATCTTCCTTTAACTAACTAATTAATACCTCATTTCTTAAGTTTTTTTCTAACCCCAAAATGGTCAACGCACTTTCACGTACTCCTTTTTCAACACGCTAATCAATTAATACCTTGCTGTATTTTCTTAATTTTTTGCAAAGTTAATTTACGGTAATAGGTAAAATAAATTTAAGACTCCTATTCAACATAGCATATATATAGTAGTTTAAATATATATAAAAAATAGAGACGTTTGTGATACGGTTTTGACTTTGGTGCGCTTTAATAATAATTAGAAAAGGAAAGGAAAACTAATGCGAATTTGTTGGTGAACAGGAGACTCTGCATAAATCACATCAACGATGTATAATATTTGCTACTGAAATAACTTTTCAAGTCTTTAAAAAGCAAGTTGTTACTTTTAAATTAAGTGAGGGGTTATTTTCTTATCGGCCATGATGGAAAAGCTTTGTTATTCCACACTGTATAGTACTATAGTCCACTAACAAAATATATAAAATTAGTGGAGTGGCCTCCTCGGATGTTTCTCCCTTTATCTTTTTTCCTTTTGTCATTTTGCCTATCGTTGACTATATCTCTACTTATTAAAGCAGCAACTAGCAAATAATGGAGCTTTAATTTTGAATTAATTTTTTTTCATAGCTAGCTTGGATTCCCAATACAATGAGAAAAGTAAAATATAGATTTAATTATTTTATTTATCTTTATAATTTTATTAAATTTATAATTATATTTTTATAATTTTTTAATTAAATTTTTATATTGTTTCTAATTTTTAATGTAAAAAATATTAAAATTAATTAAATGTTTTTTTATAAATTAAATATATTTATAATTAAAATTTTAATTAGATCTTTGAACATATATTTTTTTTAAAAAGTTCATTTTAATATTTTTAATAAAAAATATTTAATTATTAAATTAAAAATAATATAAAAATCTAATATATATATATATATATATATATATATATATATATATATAATTTAATTATAAGTTTATAAAATGATAGAAGTTATAGACTAATTAAATTTAAATTATATAATATTAATAAAGATGAAACAACATAATCAAGAGTACACAACTTGAATCTTTTTGTTAGGTCAATGTCTAATTTGTGCAGCCATCACATAGAGGAAGAGAAACGTTATGATGGCATGTCAACCAAAATACAATGTTCTGATTTTTTTGTCACTTCAATTCAACCATATGGGAATAAAATAGGAGGAGGAGTAGCACTTCTTGCTATTTTGAATAAATTGTAAATTGAAATGAAATCGTATAAAGTAACACCCATTTGATTTGATTTGGATCAAGAGCCGATGATAAGAATTTATTCTATGATAATAATAATGATAATAATATGCTTTTCATGATGCGCCAGATGTTTAATATTCCAATTTGATTTAATTGAAACCTTAAAGCCCATAGTGAGTTGATGAATAAGGACGATCAAGCACCGTTGGATTAGTCCAATGGGCGAGATGCATGTGGTGGTGGTTGACCTAAGATTTGTACGACATTTATTTAAATAAAGAGAAGCACATGAGTGCGCGTCAACCAAATTGGAGTATGTGTATATGTTTTTATTTCGAAGCACGTGGAGCTTGGGAAGGGGTCACTATTCAAACAATAAATACGGTTGCCAAACACATTATTATTATTAGAAATTCTTCTTTAATTTGCACTATCTCTAAGTAAACTCAAACCAATTGATATTTAGGTACGAAAGTGGTCCAGGGAAACAAATTGTTGGTGAGCAACGTAACCTTGTAGACGAAGAACCTGCAGGTGCCGTGAAGTTTGAATCTTCCGTGAAAAACTATATAAGTGGGATTCTCTTCAATAGTCAATAATGTTGTAACTCGTAAATGCATGCAATTTCCTTTTCCAATTCTTTCATGCCTTTAGCTAAAGATTCAGAGAAAATTAATTTTATATAAAGTTAACAGTTGAGAGTCGATAAATAATTTAATAAATTTGACTAAATTAACCTATGATTATTACGACCAACGGCCATTTCAGCTACACCTATTGAAGAAGAAATTTCAATGTATAATGACTTGAACGAGTCCCACTACTTTAATTCCTATTTTCCATTTTAATATTGAACCTATGTCCGACAAGACTCAAAGCGTTTATTTTGAAATACTAAGACATAGATTTAGTATCATGTTTATTGATTCAAAGACTGGTATTAAAATTTATGTCTCTTTCAGTATTTCAGTACTTTCAAAAAGTAGAGACATAGAAGACTAAAATTTTTAGAGATGGAGACTAAAACTTTAATAATATTTTATACATAAAATACCTTCATTTCAATTAATTAATTTCAATGTTATCCTTTGTACAAATTAAATTAGAATTTCATTATTGTTTGCACCAAATAGAATATTGAAATTTATTATAATTTCAGTCTCTTAGTCTCTGTCTCTCAGTCGCAATCTTTTCGTCTCTATCTCTTCACCAAACGCTACCAAATTTATTTATGTGGACTACAACGAAAATACATGTCACTTTGAAACAGGGAGATGGGAACTAGCTAGATAAGCTATTTTCTCTCCTGTTTCTTATATCAATCCAACCATCATGATATGACCCAACAAATTTATATAAAAGCTCGAGTAAAGTTTTAAGAAGTGTTTATGAGTTGGGATTCGCTAATGAAAAAAAGAAAATGCATAATGAATACAGAAGAAAAGAATCGTGATGTGCAAGTGTTTTCAGTATGTTAATATGAGAAAATTGTAAGAAACATTCTGTTTTTGGTCAATTGAAAATATAGATTTAGTTAACCTTAAATATCATGGACCAAGATGTACTTCGTTGCAAAAAGCTTTTATTGTATTGGGCTGTTATCTGTTGAGCCTTCCCACCCAGAAAACGAAATCCAAAGATAAGGCCTAAAGTATAAAGCTAACATTGAGTACCCAGGAAAAGAAAACGAGAGGGACAATCATTGTTTTTTGTCATAAGAGAGAGGTAGCTTAATAACTTGGAAAACTCTTTTGGGCTTTTGCCCCGTTTATATACCCAAATAAAAAGGAATCCGTTCTAGCATGACTATGTTATAGTGACTACGGTGCTATGAAGTATGGGCACTTTACTGAATTGTTGTGTCTACGTGTCGGACACATTTCAAATGCGATATCATTTGACACGCATGTCTGTTGTATCCAACCGTATTTTAATAAAAAATAAAAAATAAAAAATATTTTTTCGGACGGATCTAAACACACCTAAATACCATCACGTGTCAATGTGGCCAGTCTTATTCTTAACATATATTCTTAAAATAAATTTAAATATAGTATATATTATTATTTATTAAAATAAAAATTATTTTAAATACTTGATATAATTAAAATAAGACATTAAAAATAATTAAAAACATTAATTTATATTTTAATATCAATAAAATATCAACATATCATTATAATTTATCTAAAAAATACTTTATATTTTATATGTATGCGTGTCCCAGTGTCATGTAAGATTTTAAAATTCACGTGTCATATCCTGTTCTGTATCTGTGTCAGTATCTGTGCATCATAACTACGATGACTATGGTATTTCAAACAATATTGCTAAAGTTAAAGTAACATTTTTTTATTATTAAACAATATTTTTTTAAAAATATTACTTAAAAAAATATTATCGAAATATAAAAAAATATGACTTTAATTTTAATAATACTTGCATAATGACCATATAGCATAGTCATATACTAGAATCCACTAATAAAAAAATTCAAAAAATAATTAATTTGGATTGGTATAGTGGTTAACTCACTAATTTGCTTAAATAATGATCGGAGGTTCGAATCCTGCGTTGTTCATATAGTATTGTCTAATAACAAATACTTAAACGACAAATTAGAGATATTGTAAAAATGATGGATGTATTAGAAAGTCAATAATACTAGCTAAATAGATAATTAAAGCTTATACATTCTATATGATACGGAAATAATAGATAAACATAAAGACAAGAATTCAAACTGAATAAAAAAATACATTAAAATTGAAATAGGAACAAAAATGATAGATTGAAATTGAGTACAAAGAGAATCACTTTACTTTCTACCCAATTTCTTGACGCAACAAGAAATGGACTCCTCAACCTAACTTGTCAACGCCATAGTTTGGAAATTGAATCGAAGGGACTCCTCAACCTTCTATTCAATTCCCCGAAGTAACAAGAGAGGGACTCCTCAACCTCAATTGTCCACACCATGGTTTCATCACGAAACCAAAAAGGGTTTTTGAAACCTCTAAAAATTCTATGCTACGACTACAATAGCTAAGGAGGTATTTATAATCTCTTATTAGGTTAAAACAAAGAAAACCCTAAAACCCATAAACATAAGGCCCAATCTAGTAATTAAATAAACAAAATCAAAATACATTAAATAAAATATTCTAAAAATGTAAACTAAAATATCTTC
The DNA here is from genome assembly GCF_059453495.1 of Arachis ipaensis. Taxonomy (NCBI): domain Eukaryota; kingdom Viridiplantae; phylum Streptophyta; class Magnoliopsida; order Fabales; family Fabaceae; genus Arachis; species Arachis ipaensis. Next base: position 151,831,925 of record NC_142436.1, on the reverse strand, counting down.
TAAATAACTCTTGAACTCTTCATATCACGAACATTTGAAGCACGTATCACTATAGATAAGAGAATTGTTTAAAAAATGGATAATAGCAAGATTAAGTGTCATGATATATTGGATTATAATAAATTAATAATCAATATATTGTCCGATAGAATAGTAATAAACAATAATGCTAAAGAATCAGTATATTTTATAATTTATATTTATTACTTAATTATTATTAATATTTTTAATAATGTGAGATTATATTTAATAATGTAAGATTATACGCTATTTTTTTGATAGTTAAATATTAGTTAAATTTTAATAAAAATATTAGTCTCTAAGACTTTCTCTAGTAATAAATATTTATTCTTCTTCAGTCTTAGCAAGTGTGTTGAGCCTTATTTTTTTAATTAAAAATGCTAAGGTAATTTACTAATTTACATATATGAAACATTTGCAACTCAATATCATGTAAGTATGTTTTTATTTTATTAGACCAATTCTAAAATTTATTATTTACATTGTTTACGAAAGTCATTGTCTATCTAGTAAAATCGGACCGAAATATCTTAAAAGAAATTTAACTGCAAATTTATCATCAATTTTATTATGTAAATCATGGAATTTGGTCATAATTTATGTTTGTTCATAAAACCTAAAGGAAACCAACAATGCAAGTTAGTATGGAGGACAACAACACTAAATCAAAATAAGAGTGAAACATATATTATTACTAAATTGTGAACTAATGGTTAAAAAAAAAATGATTACCCAAAGAAATGAACAACAGATGGACGATCTGCGTATGGTGTTGTTTTGTTTTTGAGAAGTAAAAGAAAGTTAGATGAGCAATTATTGGAAGAGAGCACGTCATAAACTAGTTTTCATACATAAGCTAAGGCTAAGAGAGAGTAAAACTATTGTTTACATTAAAATAATATGATTCCCTTGGGAAGAAGATCTTTGCTGCAAGCGCAGATCACTGAATACTGCCCAATTCACATGTGCATGAACCACTACAATGCCGCCGAGTTAGTAGCATTTAGCTTCTTTATACTATACTGCTACCACTTCATGGAAATTCCAACCCTTTTATTATTATTATTATTTAAATCCTCCACTTGTTTGGTTTATGTTTATATCATGTCATAATAAATAAATAAATAATTTTAAAAAGTAAAATTTGAAAGTATGTATCTATCTATAAGAGAGGCCTAAGAATAAAGATTTCAACCTCTTTATTCATGAAACTTGTTTTCGCACCTTAATTAATAATTTTCAGCATGATCACGGGTAAGGATATCTACGATGTGTTTGCAGCCATTGTGCCACTGTATGTGGCTATGATCTTAGCATATGGTTCAGTTCGGTGGTGGAAGATCTTCACGCCGGACCAATGCTCCGGGATTAACCGCTTCGTTGCGGTGTTTGCAGTTCCACTCCTCTCTTTCCACTTCATCTCCTCCAATGACCCTTACGCCATGAACTACCACTTCATAGCAGCTGATTCTCTTCAGAAGCTTGTGATCTTGGCTGCGCTTTTTCTATGGAACACCTTCACAAAACACGGTAGCTTGGATTGGACCATCACCCTCTTCTCACTCTCCACTCTCCCAAACACACTCGTCATGGGAATCCCTCTCCTCAAAGCCATGTACGGCGACTTCTCCGGCAGCCTCATGGTCCAAATCGTTGTGTTGCAGAGCGTTATATGGTACACTCTCATGCTCTTCATGTTCGAATACAGAGGTGCTAAGCTTCTTATCTCCGAGCAGTTCCCGGAGACTGCAGGCTCCATCACCTCCTTCAGGGTTGACTCCGATGTGGTGTCGCTCAACGGCAGGGATCCACTGCAAGCGGATGCAGAGATTGGTGAAGATGGAAAGCTTCATGTCGTGGTGAAGAGATCAGGTGCTTCCTCCATGATATCTTCCTTCAACAAGTCTCATTTAACTTCCATGACTCCTCGAGCTTCCAATCTCACCGGTGTTGAGATCTATTCCGTTCAATCATCCAGGGAACCAACACCCAGAGCTTCCAGTTTCAATCAAACGGACTTCTTCGCCATGTTTAATGCAAGCAAAGCACCCAGTCCCAAACACGGTTACACCAATGGCGACTCCAAAGGAGCGACGCCGAGGACATCGAATTTCGAAGAAGAGATGATGATGAAGATGCATAATAAGAAAAGAGGAGCGAGAAGCATGAGTGGCGAACTGTTCAACTCTTCTTATCCGCCTCCGAACCCTATGTTTTCAGGATCTACAAGCGGCTTAAAGAAGAAAGATAGCGGCAGCGGAACTACTCCTCCTAACAACAAGGAGTTGCACATGTTTGTATGGAGTTCAAGCGCTTCCCCAGTCTCTGAGGGGAATCTCAGACAAGCTGTTCATAGTGCTGCATCTACGGATTTTGATAAGGCGGTTACACCAGAGACTCTTGCCTCCAAAGGTAATAATTAAGAATCGTTGAATAATTTGATAAGTTTGACTAAATTATTATCTAACAGTTCTCAGCTATCAACTTCACATTAAGTTAACTGCACCTTATTTTCTATCAATAACTAACTGGTGAAAACTTAGGTGCAGTCGTCGATTTAACGTGAAGTTAATAGTTGAGAATCGTTAGATGAAAATTAAATCAAATCATCTCACGGTTCTCAGTTATCAACTTTACGTAAAGTTTAGATTTTTGAGAGAGTAGAGAGTGTAATACATGTGTGCATGGATGCATGCAGCTGTGCAGGAGTTGATTGAGAACATGAGTCCAGCACGTAGAGAGGCGGAGATTGAGGAAGGAGGAGGGAAGAAGGTGGTGGAGATGGAAGAAGGAGATGCAAAGAAGAAGCAACACATGCCGCCGGCTAGTGTGATGACAAGGCTCATCCTCATCATGGTTTGGAGGAAACTCATTAGAAATCCAAATACTTATTCAAGCCTTTTGGGACTCACATGGTCTCTCATATCATTTAGATTTCACATAGAAATGCCGAGTATTGTAAAAGGATCCATATCTATACTTTCTGATGCAGGTCTTGGAATGGCCATGTTCAGTCTAGGTACTTGTCTTTAATTTGTCTCTTGCTCAAACCATTTAATTAATTTCTTTGTGTATTGTATGTTTTTGTTTAATGGTTTAATTTTCAGGTCTGTTCATGGCATTGCAGCCGAAGATAATTGCATGTGGAAAATCTGTTGCCGCGTTTTCTATGGCAGTTAGGTTCTTGACAGGTCCAGCTGTGATTGCTGCTACCTCCATTGGCATTGGTATTCGAGGAGTTCTACTGCATGTTGCAATTGTTCAGGTCAATGCATGCAATTACCTAATAATAATAATAATAATATGGTGGAAACTTAGGTGCAATTAACTTCACGTGAAGTTGATAACTGAGAGCCACATGAGATGATTTGACTGATTTGACTAAAGTTTCATCTAATGATTCTCAGCTATCAACTTCATTCAACTTCACATGAAGTCGACTGCACCTGAGTTTTCACCTAATAATATATATACTTGTTAATGAAATTATTATTAACTAAACCATTGATTCATCAGGCTGCACTTCCCCAGGGTATTGTTCCCTTTGTGTTCGCCAAAGAATACAATCTCCACGCGGATATCCTCAGCACTGCGTAAGTCGTATTTATTTTTTGGTAGAAACTCGCAGTCAATTTAGTCAAATCAGTTAAATTATTTAACAGTTTTTAGTTATTAATATCACGTGAAGTTGATTATATTTGAGTTTTTTTTAGTTAATTAATAATGTGATTATATTAATTAAGACTTAAGAATATATGTGCAGGGTTATATTTGGAATGCTGGTAGCATTGCCCATAACAATTCTTTACTACGTGCTCCTTGGACTCTAATCAGAATCTATCTACTTATTATCTTGGAAGAAACTAAACAAGTGTGTGATGCTGTACAAGATATAATATATAGTAGTATAGTACTATTGATTCATATCAAAGTTTTGATTTTATTTGTTGCAAAAATTTCTAGCTATTATAGATCAGTCTTAATTAGAGATGTTCACATTTTTATTTTGAATTTTGATAACACCAATATCAATGTAGCAAATGGTATCATGCAATTTAATATAAGAATTTTACTTGGCTAGCTGATTAACGGTAGCACTGGTCAAGACTCAAGAGAATGGCCTCATTCTAAGTATTGAAATTAATTAAAAGCCTGAACTCATGGCACGAAAACTCGTCATTAGCAGTAAGCTCTACATTTTATACTAATATTAATCTTCACAATATTAAAATATACTCATTGACTTATGCATCGCCAATTCTATCATGGTAACATTCGCATTTCCAATAAATTTAAATATTTAATAACATTCAACTCTAGTTTAGTCTTTACAAGCCATGTGACTTACATAGATGATAGTAAACGGCTCTAATTGGAGCAAAATTATTAAGGGTAAAGTATATTTTTTGTCCTGAAGTTTCACAAAAATTTTAAAAATACCCCTAAGTTTTATTTTGTTTTGATTTTGTCTCAGAAGTTTTCGACTTGCATCAATTATACCTCTAACGGCTAATTTTTAAAAAAATTTAAGGTCAATTCAACAACAATTTTATAAGAACAACCCTCAACACAAGTAAATCAAGCATAATTTTCATCTATTATTGTTAGATTGGTCTTAAATTTTTTGAAAATTTGGCCGTTAGGGGTATATTTGATGCAAATCGAAAACTTTTGGGACAAAATTGAAACAAAATAAAACTTAGGGGTATTTTTAAAATTTTTGTCAAATTTCTGAGATAAAAAAATATACTTTACCCAATTATTAATTCATGTTAACTTCTTGCATGTTATTAATATCTGTAACAATAATTTAAGCTAATTGAAAAAGGTAATATCAATGGTTATATCCGTAATAATTATACGTTGTTTCAAGTATTTTATTATGAAAATTTAAAAAAAAAATATAGGTAGACAATGAAAATATTAAACAATGTAAACAATGGATATATTAGATGTTCAATTCACTAGGTGTATAAATAATTATTCTAATATTAAGATCTAAATGAGTAATTTGGAGGATTTAATGTATTTTACTTGAATTAGATCAATTTTAGAATTCATCGTTCATGTTGTTCAAAAAAATTATTGATTACCTACTATAACCAACTTTTAAGCATATGTATTGATTGACCAACGCAAGGTTCTTGGAAATGATAGATAACTCTAAAATCATTTGTATTTGGTACATAAGACAAAAATAATGCATTAATCAAAGTAATGAGATTAGATCAGAGACATGACATGTGTCCAAGTTCCTTATAATCTCACCAATATCATCCATGCTTATGAACAGGAATCAGCGGTGTCTGTGCTTAAGATAGAATTTAAGAAACACACAAGTGATCACCGTAATGAGATATATATAAAATTAATTGAAACAAGAAGAATCAATTTGAGTTGTGAGTACAACATGTTGTGTATTAGTCACTGATCACGTGCAACTCCAAAAGGGTGTCTTGTCCTTTTTATATTATGAGTTCCAATTTGGAAGGTAGTAAGAGAAAAATGGATTGGCAGCATTATATTGCACATGAATGTTGTCCCTGTTCCAGGTACCTCTCAGACAATTATTCAATAAACTAAGTTTGTGTAAACAATGGTTTCGACAAGGAACTCTGGGACCCATGTGGGGAACGCCCTCCTTGGCCGACTTATTAGTTAAGACATGACGCAAATATAAATATAATTTTGTTTTCTTTGTTAAATACAGATCCTGAATGATTAAGATTACAGACAGAAAAATTATGTAGTCAAGAGATTCCTTTTGTAAGTAACTAAAATTGAATGTCGTATGTTTAGATATTCAGTACTTTTGTATCCGGTAATGTGTATGTCCAATTACACAATAATACAGAATTTGATCCTATAATAAAATTGAAGCCAGAGAAAAATGAAAATTGTGAACCAAATCATCCATATACAGATTGGTTTCTAGGGTATTCATGGATCGGATCGTATCCGCAGATCCGCGGTAAATATCCGCATCCGATCCGAAAATTGCGGATACGATCCGATCCGCAAATTGATCGGATCGGATCGAATTACGGATATCTGCTCTACATCCGCTTATCCGATCCGTGGATCAGATCCGCACAATAATAATTAAAAATAAATAAATATATATGTTTGATATTATATTTACTTGTTTGTATGTTTTAGTTAGTAATTATTATTCATATATTGTATTATTTTATTTTTGTTATTTAGAAAGAGTTTGATTAAAAATATTTTAGGAATAAATAAGTTTAAAAGTATAAAAGAAATATTTTTATTGAATTTTTTTACATAAAAATATTATTAAAAAGAGAATGTTTAATTATGCGGATATATCCGATCACTCCTATTGGTTTCATCATATATATAAACACAAATAAAAATTAATTATTAGTATATAATATACATTAAAAATGAATTAGATTATATATATATGATTGATTAATTTTAGTAACTAATTTTAGTGTATAAATAATATTTTTGAGGCAAAATTTATTCACTCATTTGAATTAAGACCGAATATCATTTATAACTACATTTAAATTTCTGGCATCAAACTACACATACTGTATGACTTTGACAACATCTTCAATTGGATGAAACTAATTAAAGGATAAGTTTGAGATAGAGTAAATGATGATCGATGATATCTTAATTAAAATCATAGACACCTTGGTTTATCTGTGAATAATCGTCGTTAAATTATTCTAAGAGAATAAAAAATGGCAATTGTTGATGGAGCAAAAGAAAGAGCCGAGTAGTAAAAAGAAAAAAAATGGAAGAAGAAGTGAAATGAATTGTTCATGAGTTGGTGAAGTAATTACGAGGCGAGAAGAGGCGGCGAGGCGAGAAGATTCCCATGTAACGCGGTGAAGCAAGACTATCAATGGGCTTATAATCCGGCATTACGAAACCTTCGCATTCTTCATGGCTGCTCCTCCTCTTTGTTTCTCCTCCATTGAACGTTTTGTACTTCACCAACTTCCCAACCCATGACTTCTTCTTCGTTGACGGGCTCTCCGACGACGACGACGACGACGAAGAGTTCATCTTCTGATAGAGGTACCCCTTCACGGCATATAGGCCTTGTTCCACCACTTCTAGTGGCGGCGACATGAGCGGATTTCCATCAACACAGAGCTTCTGGAGCTTGTTGAGACAGGCAATGGAAGGAGGCAAGGAGGTGATTCTGTTGTAGCTGATGTCGAGTTCGACGAGGGAGAAGAGAAGACCGACGGAGCAAGGGAGAGAACGGAGGAAGTGAAAGTTCTGGCTGATGTTGAGGGTTTCAAGGCTGACGAGTTTTTCGAGGTCTTCGGGGAGAGAGCGGAGGCAGTTGAGGCGGGCGTCGAGGAGCCTGAGAGAGGTGAGGTTTGAGGTTGAGTGTGGAAGGAAGAGGAGTTTATTGGAATTTACTGATAACTTTTTCAGCTTTTTGAGTTCCAAACCAATATTTTCTGGAAGCTGTATTAGTTTGTTGAAGTTGGCGTTCAGTTCCTCCAATGATTTGCAATTGTCAATTGTTTTTGGAAGGTATTGGATCATGTTTCCAGCTACATTCAAGACCTTTAGTTTACACAGGCAGCCAATGGAGTTCGGTAGCCTTCTAAGCTGGTTGGAGTGCACATCCAACACCACCAAATTCACCAGTCTTGCTGTCAACGACTCCGGAATATTCTGTCACAACATGTCAATATGTCAAAGGAACAAACAATCCATCATATCATCGTTAATGGCAAAAGAGAAATGTTAAGCGCCATCAAAATTTATTGTCTTTCATTGTTACTAGCAATTAATTTAATTTTACTTTTTTTAGTTTAGTTTATATAGTTTAATAATTCAATAACATATTTTATTTTATATTTTTAAATATTAATAATTAGGTGAATGTTATCCTACTTTTTTTTAAGTAACATGTAAGTTATCCTCTTTGATGTATCATATTTTAATTGGGTGTTTATTTTAACTTTGAGTTACCTTCTTCACTCTTTCGTCTTCGTTACGCCTCCCAAGCATTACTGTTTCATTAGTGTTTCATTTTCTCTTCGCAGATCATTCTTCTAGAAAAGATATTTCAACTCTCTCTAATTGCGTTTACTTCTCCTCACTCCTTCGTTGTCGTCATTTCGCCTCCCAAGCTTCACCGTTTCATTGAGTGTCTTATTTTTTCTTCCCAAATCATTCTTTTAGAAAAGGTACTCCAACTCTCTCTAACTACGTTTACTCTTTTCCATTGTACTCCTTCGTGGTCGTCGTTACGCCTCCCAAACACTAATAACTTACATGTTACTTTAGAGAGGGTAAGATAATATTCACTTAATAATTAATTATTGACTAAAAATAATAAATTCTGCTAGTTTTAATATTTAAAAATGTAACTTAAAAATACATTGTTAAATTACTAAATTAAAAGATTAATTTGATTACTAAAAATAATAACTAAAGATAATAAATTTAGATGGTTTGCATTTTTGAAGCAGTTATCCTCTTATCTAAATGTTTGTATCACCATTAAATGATTATCTAATTTGTTGTATTTGTACCTCGAGATTGTTGTTAGAGAGGTCCAACTTGCAAATGGTGGCCAAGTTAAGAGAAGGGTTGGGAAGAGAGTCCAAAGACATGCCACTGAGGTCCACAATCTTAAGTCTCTCTTCCTCTATGCCTCTGCTCCAGCTGCTGCTGTTGCCGCCGCCGCCGTTCCTCTCTGCCTTCTTAATCATCGGCTGCTGTTGCACGTACAACATCGTTAGATAATAATAATAACCACCATCTTTTGTTATTTCGTCATTTCTTCCTCCAATCCCATTTAGCTTTTACATAAACCAAACAGAGACAATAATATTGGAACTAAATTATTGTACATCACTTGAGAAGATAATGGAATAATGAAAAAAGACAGAAATTAAAACTAGGAATTAAAGAGTGATGGAGTGTGATTGGATTTAAATGGAAGAGGGAAGAACGAGGGGACGTACGGATTAGAAGGAATTGAAGTAGAAGACGGTTAAAGTATAGTGATTATTAGTGAATACACAAGCCACTTGTTTTGTTGCTGACGTAGGATCATATCACACTATATACAACGTGACACAAGACAACCAAGTACAACAACCGTATACTTAGGTTTTTACCTGCCCATGTTGATAAAGTCAACCACACACATTTTTATTAACATGTTAACTTTTCTACATGTTATTTGCATTATTCTTTTAATGTATTTTTATATAAAATTTTTATTTTTTATATAAAATTAAACACAATAAAAAATCAAATTCAACGAATATATGAAAAAAGAAAGAGAAATTTATAAAAGGTGATAAGTTTAGTTGTTGCTTATATCGTTATCTAAAATGAAAATATGATTATGTACCAAAAAATAATATAATTAATTTTTTTATGACTAAATAAAAAAGAAAGAAAAAAAAAAAACAGAGACAAAACTAAATTAATTGATTAGGTTCATATCTAAATCTATTAGATGTTGAAACTCATCTCATGGTTGACTCTAATTCGAGTGAATGTGCGCGTAGAAACAGCTGCTTTAGTTATCCAACCCGTAACATTATTTGCATTCCTCTAAATTAAAAGAATAGATACTCTTCAATTTTAATTCATAATTTTCTATATATGCTTTGCCAAATTCCATTTCGGGATATCCTTACCAAGCATTTTTTGGTTTACAAAAAACAAAACTTTTAAACAGTTTGTTTCACAAATAATCTCACAAAATCTACTATCTCAAATTAAAAAATAAACCTCTCAAAATCGCATACCATTTATACAATTCAACCAAAAAAAAAAAAGACAAAATAATACAATTAATACAACTTGATAAATGAGAGTAGAAATTTTTAGAACTAGTTTGAATTGGCTTTTAAAAAAAAATTTACAGATAAAATTTATTTTATATTTAAATAAATTTTAAAAAATATTTAAATATTAAAAATATCTTTTGCGTTTATTGTTTTAAATAAAAAAACAAATAATTTATTTTTAAAATATTAAAAAAAAAACATATTTAAATAAATTTTAAATTAAATAAAAATATTTTATTTTTTAAATAATTATTTTTTTTAATTAAAAAAATCAATTAAAACTAACACTTATTTATCGGGTGAATCCATACAAACTATCCTACAAATAGAATTTAGATTTTTTAAATTTTAAATCTTATTTCAAAAAATAAAATATAATTTTTTATTATTTATTTTATAGATAAAATTAAAAAAAATATTTAATAATAAAATATTATACTTTATTTTCTCAAATAAAAATTTAAAATTGAGAGGATGAATCAATAGTTAATAGAATTTGAAGGAATTGAAAGTGAGGAACATCATTCATTGGAAGACACGCCGAACGCTATCTAATTAGCTATGCATATGCAAATGGCGCTGACCATGCAACTCACCCCCTTTATCCCTAAACTCGGACGACAACGACATTCTCACAACCTTAATTTTCACCACAAAACAGCTTCAACATCGATCATCGCTTGTTGCTCTGTTCGCAATTCTTCAGAAGCAGAGGTGTTAGTGTCAGAGTTCAATCCTAAGATTCCCATAGAAGAAGCTGTGACACCCCCAACATCATGGTACACTGACCCTTCTTTCTTCCAACTTGAGCTCCATCGCATCTTCTACCGAGGCTGGCAAGCTGTCGGTCAGTTTCTGCTTCTCTAAAGTTTCTAACTTTTTGTTAACCATGTGAAAATGAAGAATTTTTCACTTCAATTTACTACCTTTATTTGTATTTGAATATATCATCAAATGTGTACTGGGTTACTGTCTCCTAGATTTTCCTATTCGTTCCCAGAATTTCTAAATATTAAATTGGTTTTACTAACCAGGATCAACAGAGCAGATAAGGGATCCCAATAGCTTTTTCACTGGAAGGTTAGCTTTTTTTTTTGTGATCTAATTTTACTTTTAATTCAGCTGGATTTGTCCTTTAGATATGTTGGTGTAGAAAAGTAGGCTAATTGTTGCTCCATTTGGTTCTTGGAAGGGGGAAAAGGGTGTTTAGAGGTCAATTATTAAGTTGTGCACTCTGCTCACTTTCTTTTCTTCCAAGTTTCTAAGAACCAATTGGAGGATTATTTATTGTAGACTAGGAGATGTGGAATTTGTGGTCTGTCGAGATGAGAGTGGGAAGCTTCAAGCCTTTCACAATGTGTGTCGACATCATGCCTCTCTTCTTGCTTCTGGAAGTGGACACAAGTCCTGCTTTGTCTGCCCATACCATGTGAGTTCACTTGTAGAACTCACTATGCATATTTTTTAGTTCAAAAATGATATTTGTACACCAAAATCAGCCACTATGTATTTGTGTATAAATACATGTGATGTTTAACTTATTCGCAATGTGTATTTTGTATTCCAGCATGTATTTTATACTTGTGGATGTGGCTGATATTGTTGGCTGATTTTAGTGTACACCTAGCATAATTGTTTTTAATTAGATATGATGAAAGGCAATCATTTCTTCAGGGATGGACGTACGGGTTAAGTGGGGCACTTCTTAAGGCAACTAGGATATCAGGAATGCGGAACTTCAATGTAAAGGTATGAAGTTCTGAGTTCTGAAATATTATTCTAAGTTATCTGTTGTTCAATGTGTTTGGGGTGGCTGATTTCTCTAACCTTGAAAGGTAGGATTTTGGGCTTATACCAATTAAAGTATCTACCTGGGGACCTTTCATTCTTCTCAATCTCGAAAAAGAGAGTCTTCCTCTGATGGAAATTGATAGTACTTATGTAGCAAAAGAATGGCTTGGTAGCTGTTCAGAAATATTGAGTACCAACGGAATTGATTCTTCGCTAAATTATGTTTGTAGACGTGAATACACCATTGATTGCAATTGGAAGGTAATCTCTTGGCGTAACTGATCATAATTGGCCTAACTCGAAGGTATGTTTGAAAATTGAAACTTTCTTCTTCTTTACAGGTATTCTGCGATAACTACTTGGATGGTGGCTATCATGTTCCTTATGCACATAAAGGCTTAGCATCCGGTCTTAAGTTTGATTCTTATTCTACCACAGTATGCTTCTTTGCTACCCTTTATCAAAATATCATTTACAATACAATGTACTTTATCATGATATATCTCCCACCCCCCAGAATATCATTTTGTTAGATCTAATTAATGTGCTATATTAAGCAAAAAAAAGATATTATGATACTCCTAGAATTGGATTTCTGGACCTCTGGTTATCACGGATTGCTTACTGAAGGGTTCTTATGAATGAAACAGATATTTGAAAGAGTTAGCATCCAAAGTTGTGAAGGCAGCTCCGGGGAAAGCAAAGACAATTACGACCGACTTGGAAGAAAAGCTATATATGCTTTCATTTACCCAAACTTCATGATTAATAGGTTCCTGCTTTGTTATTTGGGCAATTGGTTGATCTTCTTTTTAGTCCCGATGATATTACTTTTATGGATGATAAAACAATAAACAGCCATCTTCCTTCCTTGTATTCGTTTTGCAAATCAGTGTGCTTTCTTTTTATAACAAGTTGTGTTTACTGGTGGCATGACAGGTATGGACCTTGGATGGACACCAATCTTGTACTTCCACTAGGACCCAACAAATGTCAAGTGGTATTTGATTACTATCTTGAACACTCTCTAAAGGTAATTTCAAGTCATGCATCTGCCTGATATTATACCCTTGTTCGGCATTGGTATTCCTCTCTCAATCTGTTATAATAAACCTTGTGTTGATAGTTTCTCACCCTCTGCATATGGTGGGAAGATACTTTGGCACTAAGATAAATAGCATTTGAGCAGGGTTAGTGACTGTAATCATGTTAAGAAATATAAAGTCTGGAACTTTGCTTTTCATACTTTGAATGGTTCCAAGGAAATGCAAAAAATAATTATTTTCTTGTTTGGATGGATTCTACTTGATCTTATTGTCTCCATAGTTCTTTGAAGGGTTGAAACTTTTCTTCTCTCTAACATTCTTCTTTGGCTGAGTAGCATGACAAGGATTTCATAGAGTTAAGTTTACAGGACAGTGAGAAAGTGCAGGTACAAATGTTAGTTTTCTAGGTCTGATAGAAATTTTCAAAGTGTCATAACATAGTACTGAAGTAGTATATTTGGCTGTTCTTGTTGATGATCAGATAGAAGATATTGTGCTGTGTGAAGGTGTTCAGAAGGGCCTCCAATCCCCGGCATATTGTGTGGGTAGGTATGCCCCTAAAGTTGAGCAGGCCATGCACCATTTTCATTGTCTGCTTTATGAAAACCTAAAAAAATAAATTCCATGACTAGGTATGTGTGTGTGAATTTGAATTTGATGCATGCCATGCATGCAATTACTCCACTTGCAATAGTAGTGGCTTTACCGAACGTGGTTGTTGTTGGGAAAATTTACTGAGCATTACCGTTGATACGAATAAAACCAAACCAGCAGTAGTGAATGAATCACTAGATGTAAATATGCAATGAGGATCTCTAGACCTAATAGATTCACTTAATACCTCTTTGTTTTGTTACTGGTGTTAAATTCTGCATGCAAATTGCTGTCACCATTGTTTATTTATTTTATTTTTTTCCTTTGAATGATTCAAGATGCTTTAAGGCGTAGAGAGGTTAGATTTTTCACATGTGCATTCTAAACTTAATCAGGGTTGAACCCAAATAAGGAGAAATAAGGGCACTGGTGGGTGGTGGCTGGTCTGCAAAACTCATCAAATCTTGGGCAAGCAGCTAAAATTGAAATAATAATCAAATATCTGTAACTTTCCACATATAAGAAAGTATGAATTGGTGTTTATCAGGCTCACAAAATACAGTAATAAAAAAATAGGGAAAAAAAAAAGAAAAAAGACCATATACATGTTAAAACCATTTGTACAACAGTATACCATTTACCATTACCAGGAGAATGTAAGCTATCAAGTCAAAATAAAAGAAATTGCACACACGATAGAAAACCAGCTAGACACCTATACATGATTCTCTTCAGAAGCATCACAACAAAAACACCTTCGAACACGGTCAGCACACTCCCTAAAAGAGTTACTGAGCTGCTTTTCTGGCTTTTCTGGTACTGGTATCAGTTTTCCAACCACAGCAAGAGGCCAGCTGAAAGTGATGGGAAAAGAAATGATTTTAACATATATATGTACATGAAGAAGCAACTCTTCTTCTCAGCTACCATAAATGCATTAATCTCTCTCTAGTGTAAACAAACTCGTTGAAAACTGACCTGATAAATCCAATGATGACACAAATGAGCCACTGTTGCCAAGTTAGCTTGACTGTTTTAACGAACTTTTCTAGAAATTCAATGATGATAATCTGATAACAAATAAAGAAAGAAAGTTTATGTTCGTCCTAAAATATAAGAATATTTCATGAATAAAGACCAAATGCTCAGCCAAGAGTTCAAACAAGACCAACCTGAAGTACTACAGTCAATGCCACTATCCCCATAAAGAGGTAATTTCTTGTCACTCCCTTGAATATATTGAACTCATCCGGCTTGCGGGCATTAAATTCATTAAAAACCTGCAATTTTGGAAGTATATATGTTTTCTTTCTCATCATTTAAATGAAAATCCGAAGATGAAATCTATGGCCGTGCTACAATAGCTTAACAACAAAACCTTTTGACAAGGTTGATTTACAATGTATTAGAACATTTATAACCCAAGTGATACTTATAGAGTTCAATCCTTATTTTCTCAATCTTCTAAATAAAGAGAGTAAATTTTAGCACCAGATTAAGGTAGGCCTCAGAATTAGTTCAATACGGTAAGTACTTACTTGACAGAGAACAAAGGCATTGAATATCAAAGTGTCCTTCACTTTGAGTGCGTGGTCACTGGACTTGTGTGCCAAATTCAGTATGGAAATGCCTCGGAAATTGAGTATAAGTAGGACAGACACTTGGTAAATTGCCTGAAAGGTTCCAACCATTACACGGATATATGTAGACAACAGAAATAAAATGACATCCACCGAAGCAATGCATTATACTTTTACTTTAACACTCATTAGTTGGTTGTTTGTAGCTTAGCGAACTTAAAAAAATTCCCCTGTATTTAAAATGAGAGGGGCGCTACTAGTTGTGAAAGAGCATTCACCTGTATCAGCAGATTCCTCCACATAATATTTGATATAAGAGGTTCTCTGAAAAGCAAACAAGATATTATTAACTTCTGTAGATGGAATCTACCCCAGCACATAGCACAGCATCAGATGTTATGATAATGGAGCTGCCTACTAAGTATAGGTCGATTCTCCGAAATGTATTTGAAAATACAGGCAAGAACACATAAACTTGGTGCTCACAAGTATCTCCATGGCTTCTTGCTACTGGTTATTTTCAGAGGGAATCACATAGTATTATTAAATTGATATGTTATGTTCATGTACCCTGATATTATTGTATTTTGCCTATATATATATATATATATCAGTTTTTATGTTGTACAATATACTTCTCTCTTTAAAGTTCGTTCTTATAAAGATCTTGATTTGAATCTTGCTGATGGTCCTTAGTAAGTCATTTGAGAGTACTAGTAAGCTCTTTCTAAGGCTCGTGACATGCTCCAACCTTGGAGTATGGTAACCTCCCTTCCCTTAAAAGCTCATTACAAAAGAAAGAGTAATCAGAAAAAGGATTGGCTTTCCGTATTGTCTACAGTTCTTTAAATATTCAAGTACCATGCAACACTATAATATCATATCGAACAAAAAGTCATGATTCAAGGCACCAAGTTCTTTATAAAGGGGCATTTTAGACCTTCGACTCATTGGATTACGATCCATTAGATGATCAGTTGGTGGTTCAGTTGCCAAGGCTAGAGCTCCAAGTGTATCCATGATAAGATTTACCCATAGAAGCTGTTGAGGAAAGCATACATATAACTTGTAAGGATGGCCTCTTGAATAGTGAACACAAAATCCATGACAGACTAATAGAAAGTAATACCTGTACTGTATTTAGTGGTACGTCACCGGAAGAAAATGCAGCAATAACATTTATAACAAGAGCTGCTATATTCACTGTAAGCTGAAACTGGATAAATTTCTGAATATTTGCATACACAGACCTCCCCCACCTGACAACCTGCATTGTTGGAGAAAATTGAAAGCAACAAAAGTTATGCTTCAGGTATCAATTTATTATTATCATCTTATGTTAAACAATGTCAAGATTGCATATCAATTCTATGCAAAACCTATAATTTGGCAACAGTTTACACGCTGAATAAATAGTGGACTAACCTTTACAACTGAAGCAAAATTGTCATCCAATATAATGATATCAGAGCTCTCTTTCGCAACTTCTGTACCTTGAATCCCCATTGCAAGACCTATATCAGCCTGAATACCAAAAAGTAAAGAATCACAATCATAACCAAAGTAATCAAAAGTAGTTTGTATAATTTCAACATAAAAACAAGCCTTAGATCCAAACTTAGAAACTAGGAAACGGAATCATGTCATATATGAGGACTTGTCATATGATTCCATAATATGGATCCAATAGAATATTTTTTATTTATTTTTTTTGGGTCTTTGACTGTTATTCAGACTCTTGCCAAGAATCCAAACAGAATATGAAATAGACGTAGGAAAAACAATCTTGGCAGTGTACACCACTGTTAGTTATTGTCATCTTCATAGAGAGTACTTATCACTAAATGAACAAGGCCCCAAAAAGTGGGAAAAGAACAAACCTCATGTAAGGCAGGAGCATCATTAGTTCCGTCTCCAGTTACAGCAACAACATGCTCCTTCCTCCTCAGTGCTTGTACGAGCAAAAGCTTGTCATTCGGAGACGATCGTCCCATAACCTATCACACAGCATTGGCAATCAATTTGTTGAGAAGCTACATCACTATATGAGCACAAGCAAAAAGCTATTGTAGTAGTTGAGTAATACTGATATCTTTTCAACAATCTTTAATCTCTCTTCATCTTGCATCGCACGGAAGTCTTTTCCTTCAATGATGACATATGGCTCTGTAGCTTCGGAATATGAATTAAGTATTCCACATTCCACGGCAATTGCTGTTGCAGTTTTGACATTGTCACCGGTGACCATTTTTACCTAGGATTAGAAACCAAACCAAATAAATCAACAACGTTTTACATAGAAAACTATATATGCAAAGCACATTCCAATTTTTAGGCAAAATAATTTCTCAGTCACCAGAACATTGAAGATTTAAAGTGGCTAATAATAGATAAATTGATCTTTGCAAACTAACTTAAAGACATCAAAAGCAATTCCTTAGTTATTTCTAATAATTCATGTGGCAAAATCCTCCATTTTTTTCAACATCAAAGGCTTTTATTAATAATACCTTAACTCCAGCTTTCTGGCAAAGCTTCACCGCATCTTTCACACCAGGTCGACAAGGATCCTGCATTTCAAAGGAATATTTGATATAAGAAATAACAAGAACAAACTGAAATGATAGAAATCAACAAGTAAAGATACTCAACCTCCTAGCACAATATAGGTAGAAGATTTTGAATGTGAACAAAAATGTACGAGTTAAAACACAATATTAAAAATAATCTGCTGGGAGACAATTCCTAATTACATTCAACAAAGTTGAGTCCATGATGAACGGGAAAATATGAACAATGTGCTAACGAGGTTCTACTTCAGAAGAGGAAAATCATGATCATACAGCATACCAAAAGAGGACAGTCAGGACAGTATTTTATGATACTGATAATATAACAGATGAAGAGGGAAGTACTATTTTAGAGGAAAGAAATACCTTCAGACCAACAATAGCCAATAAGATGAGATTATCCTCAGGTAATGACCAGTGAGCAAGGTCTTCACTAGTTGGAACTTTCTCCATTTCATATAATCTATATGCAATGGCAACACACCGTAGACTACGAGAAGCCATATCTTCAATAGCTCTTCTAAAATAGTTCATCTGCAAACCAGAAAAACTTTCCTCAGAAGAACTTTGCCAAAACAGGACAAGACATTTTACTGTTAAATGTCGTCCAAATATATCATACAGTACTACTATTTGCACTTTTAAATACACAATAAAATGAAAAAAAGACGAGGCAAATTGTGAATACCAAATTAGTGAAAATTATATAAAGACAAATGATAGAGAGAAAAAGAGGATGCAAAACGGGAAAAGCAAATTAATTAGTTATTGATATCAATATGTAAACTATTTTCTCATACCTTTCCTTCATCCATCTCTATTAAGTGATCATTTACATCCATATACTGTGTACAGCATCCTAGGACTATCTCAGCAGCCCCTTTCCAATGTATATGGATTTCAGATTCAGTCTGCAAAGAAGTGTAAAATTCATAGTAATAGTGAATTGGATGACAAACAAGATATGGAAAAGTATTGACATTTTATAGTAAAAATTTCATTATGGTACCGTCTGTACTGCAACCCCGCCTCGTTTTTTATCTGAATTGAATGGGAAGACATGAATAATTGATGATTCTGCTCTAGCGGCTTTAAAATTCATCCCAAGCTGATAGGTCATATAACAGTCATAACCAATTGTTAAGACCCAACGATCCTAGAAGAAGAGAGAAAGGAAGTAGTTTCAAAACATACCTGAACAGCCCAATGTAAAATTGCCTTCTCCGTTGGTGATCCAGAAACCTCAACATTGTTACTACCCTGTGAAAAACAGAATCACGCAGAATGTAGTTGAACCACTCAAGTAGGCCATTATTGTAGGAATGGAAAAAAAAAAAGAACAAAAAGAATTCTAGCATACCTCAGGTACAAAAACACTGCCATTGGTGTTCTGTGCAACTCCTTCAATCAGCAACGAGCAGAGTATAGGTTTGAGCTTTGACTTCTCGTGAGGAGGATCAATGTTCTCCCCACCAATGATAGCCTCAACCACAGTCATCTGTCTCAAAATTTGGGTGAAATGAAACTCAGCTAGACACACAATTATCTCCAACAATGGCAACAGAAATGAACTTCTTCCTCAATATTCAACCAAAGTAAGCTGTTAGTTGTCAACACACAGAAAACACTCTGCTCCCTATTTAAGTTGGCATAAGATATCATAGCGATCGGCTAGTTTAAGTGTTGAACTCCAAATATTAAATGCTAAAGGAGTTCCTTCTTGTCATAAGCTACGAAGCAAACATGCCAGAGCAAAATGGCAATATTTGCAACAATGTTTTATGTAGCATACCATAAATCTGAATCAGGTTTATATACTGCATCCCAACTAACCTGATTCATAGTCAATGTTCCAGTCTTATCACTGCAAATAGTTGTGGCTGAGCCCATAGTCTCACAGGCAGAAAGCCTACGTACCTGCAATTCATTGAACTTATATAAAATAGTCCGTCTGAAATAGTTATGTCAAAATCCAATAGCACAAACAAAATTCAGCATACCAAAGCTTTATCTGCCATCATTTTTCTCATAGAGTAGGCAAGTCTGTAAGACAGTTGATGGACAAAGTTTTAATAGAGAGAAATGAGATTCTAAAAGAATGACAAAGAGAATAACTGTAATATACTATAGTATGTCAAAAGATTTGCCAAGACAAACACAAGTGAAAAATAGAAGAGTGAAGGGGGAGGCTAGAAATTCAGTTAAAAAATTAGGAACTTACGTTAAGGTAACTGCTAAAGGGAGTCCTTCAGGTACTGCAACCACTACAATAGTGACCTATATATTCAATGTGTTACAGACTTAGAATCACCTCAAATGTATTAATTTCAAAGCCAATAACAGTTTATGAATATGAATACAAGTGGCTAACAGATCATGCATGTTTCGGTAGTCCAGTACTTATCAGTGCACATACCGCAACAGTGACTATCTTTATTGCTCCATCAATTGCAGTACTGAGTTTAGTCTTGCCAGCTGTAAATTGAACACTTCCATCTGGGTTTCTAGAATGCCCAGAGAAATACCTGTGCTTATGAACTGCCATTTCAGAGACATGCATGACAAAATCTTCACTAAATTGAAAAATTGCAACTTAAAATTGTGTTTTTGGCAGATGGAAAAGGATCCTCTAAAGTGACGAGATTGGTAAAGTGATAAAATGAGGAGTTAATCACCATTGAATTACCTTAATTCAAGAGTGATTAGATCTTCATTTTCTGACTTTACCAACCTCCTCACTTTGGAGGAGTTTGATCATTTCCTGTCATTTCACTTTTGAGACAGTAATCCACTCAAGTCTCAATACAAGAAAGTATTCTTGTGGTCTGTAGAGTCCCATTTTGGCAACCAACTAGACTAACATTTAGCAAATGATAACTTACTAAATGATTTTAAAATTTGCCAAACACCAATGCAGTATTTGTAAAAGGTTAAACTTGAATATACAAAGAAACAGATAGCAACCTGGCCAGTAGCACAACCAGAACGATGACGGCCACAGAGAGCCCAATTATACCAATGAAGGTGGCAAGACCATTCAAGCGTACCTATATTGAGAACTCATATAGGTGAACAGCCCAAAAGGTGCAGGAACTCAAAGAAAGCACAAGTAGAAAGGGTACCTGCAAAGGTGTTTCTTCACCATTGTCTTCTGAAATGTTAGCCATTAGAAGCCCCCATTCGGTATTAATACCAACAGCCGTTACCTTAATAAAGGATTTAATCAAAAATGAAAAATCAGCAAAAAGGGCTGTATAATCAATAAAACATAGGAACTAAATCCAAGGAAAAATATGGTCAATTTTAATATATTGAATTATTGATGGTTCATTTTATCTAACATTTTTATCCCTCCAAATTTTTGGACTCAGTTGTTTCAAGAATCAAAATGTGAATGAAATCCCATCTTGAATACAATATGTGCATGCATTTTGATGCCCTAAGAATAATTGCACCTCTCTCTCTCTCTCTCTCTATATATATATATATAGACACACACACACATGGCAAAAGAAAGTAAAACATTACGAGCATAACACCACTGCCATCTGCAACTTTACAACCAGATATCAGAATAGGGTTCTTAGAATTCTTTTCAACCTGCAAAAAGGAAAATGATTATCAAGCTTAAGAAATGAGACAAGTAATTTTTCTTATTTAGCACATAATGGAAAAAAACACTTACAATATTGCTCTCCCCAGTCATACTAGATTCATCAACTGCAAGAGAGTGACCGATGATCAAAATTCCATCAGCAGGGACCTAGAAAAATCAGGTATAAACTAAATAACAAGAAGGATAAGCATTAAGTAACCATCAGGCATGATGTGCAAAAATCACAGAAGATGAACTCATGTACCTGGTCACCAATATTAAGGGGTATGACATCACCAACAACAATGTCATAGATTGAGATCTCAACTCTTCTACCTCCTCTAATTACCTTCTCATGCAGAGAGAAAATTTAAGGATTGAAAAAAAAATATATAAATATGATAAGGAGGATGCTATAATAATAATAGTAATAATAAAGAAGTACAGAGAAGCAAAAAATCAAACCTCCAAACGAATGTTTCTCTTCTCCTCATTTAGGTCCCGAAACTGAAGAGACTGCTTATAATCACTTATAGCTACAAAAGGAAGCGGAGAAAGAAAGAGAGTGATGCGCACTTCAAACGATAATATTACTACAGATGTAACTATTGTGATAAGTGATAACCTCCATAATATATAACAAAGTTATATAAAAAAATCAAGTTGAGAAACAGAACCATAGAACATGTTTGAATGCTTTATTAGAAACTTTACAAAGACAAAATATTGGCATAGTACCTGTAACAACAATAACAAGAATAACTGCAAAAGCAATGCTTCCACCATCATACCATCCTTCCTTAATACCCTGAAATATAAAATTAATTCTTCTATGGATGAAAACCTATTTCTCAACATTTAAAAACATCTTCCTAATCATAGATGGTATAGGTACAAAATGAAAGTACAGCTACAAAGTATAAGGGATGATGAAAGACAATAATCAAAACAATGCAAATTTTAGTTAGACTGCAATGATCAAGTCTTGACACTGCCAATAGATTGCAATTTACTTTATTATTAGAACCAATGTATGCTAAAGAACCATAAGTTTGTTTGTCAATATGGAATATGGTTGAGACAAGTCCAGTCTCCATTAAATGGATTGGTACAAAGATGAATACCTAACAGGATACATTGTTTCTGATATAAAGGAACATTATGACTCTGCCACGTTTTCTCACCTCAGATTTTATCCCCAGTACTAATGAAGCTGCAGCAGCTACCATTAAAATAATCAAGGTCAGATCCTTGCAAGCATCCCAAACAAACATCTGTTATAGACAACATAAACAAAGACATCAGCCCAATAACCATAAGCGGACCATCCAATATCAGAGTGCACCAGACTTTACCAAGAAACTTCTTCCTTTCTTTCGAGGATAGTTGTTCGAGCCAAAAGCCTTTGTCCGTCTTGACAAGTCAGCGTCATCACCTTGAATCCCCTTTTCTAAATTGGTCTCCAACAAACTTGCTATCCCTTCAACCTTAAAATGTGATTCAGAAGAATTGCATGAATATTTATAACGTTAATAAATTGGATTACCAATTTAAGAAAGAACTATTATTGGCACACTTACCCCTCCTTTTTCTTGCAGAGTAGCAGTATTATGATCCCTTGCAATTGAAGAAAGTAACTCTAGCCCAATTTGAAATTCTCCAGTGGTGCTTGTAGGATGTGGGGCAATTCCTAATTCTAAAAGACATTATCATCAATAGTGGGAGAAAAAAGAAGACCCATAAATAGGCTCTACACTTATATTAGATCAAGCCATTGTAGGACACATAATTGTAATAAAGGTCGA
The DNA here is from genome assembly GCF_059453495.1 of Arachis ipaensis. Classification (NCBI taxonomy): domain Eukaryota; kingdom Viridiplantae; phylum Streptophyta; class Magnoliopsida; order Fabales; family Fabaceae; genus Arachis; species Arachis ipaensis. The sequence goes on along the minus strand of NC_142436.1, from coordinate 151,809,111 downwards.
ACAAGATCATCACTGATAATTGGTTATACTGATATCCTAGCAACAACTTAAGAATAAGATAATACTTAAGATACCATTTATTATGTATCACCGTAATAAAGACACTTCTTACAAATCATGAGGCAGCCATAAACCACAAAAAATGACAACCATATCAGCTACTAGTATACTGCAATTTATACACAAATAATCACGAGAAGATTGACTCACCACTTTTCAATTTTTTTGCAGACTCCTTGAAAAGATACGCTGCCTAATAGGAAGAATAATTAATTAAATCCATTTAATGTCTGATAGATGAGCAATTATAAAGAGAACCAGCCAAGGAACCAAACTCTGATGACTTGAACATGCCCTCTAATCTTTCTCAGCACTTGCTCCTTTTCTTCTTCTTTCTTCAAGTCCAAGGTGTAGCGAAATCGGCGAGAAGCGTTAAGCACAAGCGCTGCTTGCTAAAAAAAAGAAGAGAATTTTTGTCTAGTCATTAGAAAAGCACTAACTTCCAGAAAACGAAAAGTAATACGTAGCCCAAAAGCAGCAAAAAACAGAATAATCAAATAGAACTAGCCATTGATAAAACAGGCTAATATAATCATAACAAGAAACACTGATGTTGCTAAATAATAAGTTTATGGCAACTTAAAGTCCAATGGAGGATCTGCTAGTTTTGCAAAGTGAAGTTTATATTTGTTCTGGTGACTTCTAACTACTTTTCTTAAGGGCATATTTGCAACTTCAAAAGAAGTAATATCTGCAAACGTTTTTTTTTTTTTCCTTTTCTTTTGTCCACTGCTAGTTTTCACATTGCTGTTCATGTTTATATCCTAGTCTCAACTACAGTTTGCCTCTCTTAGTGTTATGGTGTTATAACTTATAACCGTTAATGGTTGAATAATCCTCCTGGTTTTTTCCATTAGAAATTAGCATTATCCATCTTCTTCTCTCTTTTTTTTTTTATTTTTTATTTTTATCAATAACATATATCAGACCTGGAAATCCGTCCATCTTATAGAATTCAAATCCACCAGTCATAATTGAATCCCATATCTGGAAACTCAAATCATCCCTTATCCCACAGGGTCCAGTGAAGTAATTTTCTTAGTTATGGAAAAGAATGGAATTTTCTAAAGACATGAACTGCTCTTCAGATCAAAAGTAGATAAAACAAAAATTTATGAAAAACTGGACCTATCTTGCTCCCACTTTATATAGATGAATCTAAGAAGACAAGCACATTATCTTGTATGCACTGTGCAATAAACATACGGTTTGATCTCACTGGAGCTTCCCAATTTGATTGAACAATGGTTGCTGCGTCCAATTCACCTTTAACTACAACTCAGTTGACATGTTCTATGTGGTGCAACATGGATTGAATGCAACAAAATTCTTAACTTGACATGTTCTGCCGGTTCTGTTTGTACAGAAAGAATCCTGGAGTGCTGTTGTTATTCTTGACAGAACAACATGTTTGTTCCTTGTAAATATAGAAAAGTATTCCATGTAACACTTCCTACGATGCTGATCCAATTTTGATAAATCAAAGGCACTAGAGCAAAGTTAGCCCCCAAGAATTTCACCTGTTCCTATCCTCTGGTGTACAATGTTTTGAAGAGATTCACAAATCGCAAGCTGATATAAATAGAACCAGAGATCCCAAATATTGTGCTAACTGGAGCTTATATCATGTAATTACTTCACTTTTTTCAATGCCTCAAAGTTCAAAATAGTCAAATGCAACGTTCATGTGTAGATAGGTCCTTGTTCTCTCAATTTGCCAAATTTTATAGTTAGAAAAAGGGGAAAAAAAGGATAAAGAAGATAAATGAAAGAACCTAGTCTAATCTCATATCTTAAAAATTACAACTGTGGACCTCAGAATCAATGGCAAATTTATGAGAGAGGGGTTTCTATAAACTTGCTCTGCAAATCCCAGAACACTAAGAATTAAATAATCCTAAAATATTTCAGCTTCTTGTTTTTTAACCGGTACCTCTATTTTCAAATGAATATAATATATCAAACACTGAATTTTAAAAAGAAAAAAGAAAATGAATGAATATAAAAATTATTAAGAGGAGAAAGGGATATAGAGATATACCCTCCAACGCTTGAGTCGTTGAACGGAAGCATCTTTTGTTCTGGCAATATCAAAGGGACTGGAGGAGGAGCCTCCGTCGTCGATGTCACCGGAGCTCCGAGGAGCTTCTATGTCGTCCTTTCCATAACTCATGCTTCTTCCAATAACTGTCGCAGGAGAGATCACACTGTATGTTACACTCTATCGTATTCGTTCATAGTGGCATTATCATTATCATTATTCTCCATCAACCATCATTTCAATTGCAATTAGCAAATTAAATCAATTTAACGGTGAGTAATAGTGAGCATTGACAATTAAATTAACTAGTCTTTGTTGACTTACCAGTAAAATTAGAGAAGAGTAGGTTTTAACAGTGACAGTGATAGCAGCGTTGTCTTCTTCTTCTTCCTTATCTTCGTCGATTGCTCTTCAACCATTCATACAAACAAGAAACGACGAGCTTAATTAACGAAGCGTTTAAATTTTCGCATTTAATTTTAAAAGAGAGATACTTTTCTAATGCTATTGGTTTTCTCAGGAATCACGGGTGGAAGTTGTAGATTCAAGGAAAGTATCCACCACGCTAAGAATATATTCCACTCTTTCTTTATTATTGTTAGCTTATTTCTAACGATTTGTTCAAATTCTGAGAAGATCGGAGCTTGTGACACCATTTTTTCTATGCACTCCTCTAAACTCTAAAACTCTAGAGTCTCATGCTTCAAGGCATTCCATTTTCCATTATTCTCACCACTGGTGTATGACATGATATGAGTTTCAGAAGAAATAATAACGAATCGGATTTGGATCCTCTAAAGTTTGAATTTTATTTTTAGAGAGTAAAGTGTGATTTATTATTATTTATTTTTTATTTTATAGGTGAGACAAAAAATAAATATGAGAGAAAAACTAAGAGTAGAAGATCATAGTTTATCTTCTAAAGTACAAATTTAAAATTTAGAGAATCTAAATTCTAACGAACCATAGGATATTCTAGTCATTTTAGCTCTTTAACTAATTAATTGCTAGCAAACTATGTTATGACAAATTCTTTGGTGCCTATAAATTTAGTATCAAAATTATAGAACTTATCTTTTATGGTAAATTTTAAATATTTAAAAATTATTTATTTTTATATTTTTAAATTAAATATTAATTTTTATTTTTTTTAGTAAATTAGATAAATATATATAAGTACCATAGCGTACACTTTTTTTTTTTTTTTACCAAAGATAGGAGACTCGAACCCGCAACCTCTTAATTGAGTATAGGGAGACTATGCCATTTGAGCTATTACTCGGCAAAAAAAAATTTGAAAGATAGGAGACTCGAACTCGCAACCTCTTAATTGAGTATGAGGAATTTATGCCATTTAAATTATAATTCATTGGCACCATAGCGTACACTTATGTTATACATAATTGTTCATTTGAAGTTATCTTTATAACTATGTAATTATTCTTGAAAATTTTTTTTTGGATAAATAATTTTTAATATTTTTTATCATCATGTGATTAGTACAAATATTAAATTATCTTATAACAAATAAATTTTATTAATTCAGATTAAATAGCAAATGTAAAGAGTGTTATAAATCAGTCATACATAAAAAAAAACAAGAAAAAAAGAAGAATTTATAAAATGAAAAATTCATTAACTTAACACCTTAATGTTTTTTTCACTTGTTTTGTTTCCGATAAAACTCCTTTATAAATAGTACTTTACGTAAGTAGTCACTATTTTATATACTTAAATATAAGTCTATGAATATTTTTAATTTAATATATAAAGAGAAGATCATATCAGTGAACATGTGAAATAGAAAATTATTTTGATGTTTAATAATATGTCATGAAGGGGTAACATCAAAGCTGAGGATAAGTGAGACAAGCCATTTGGTAACTAATGGCCGTAGGAATAGGACACGACATATTCCATTAATGTTGATGGAAATTTGGAAAAAGAAGTCAAGGTTCACATGATGGAGCTAAAATAAATAAACTCAAAAGTTGAAATTATGGACATTTTTTGTTTTCAAACAACTATATATATATATACCAGATGAATAATAATTACCTGTATAGAATAACGAACGGTGTGGTGGTTAGAATCACACAATCAAGATATGAAGATATGATGAATAATGTAAATGTAATAGATGATGCATGTGTGTCACGGATTACATATATATAGATAGAACTTACGCACATATATGTATATATAGCATGTGTTATTCGTGCATGACCCCAGCCAAAGTGCTGAATGCAGATTCAGTCGGCAGAAAAATTTAAGAAATTTTTATAGTATTCGTTATTAGTTGTAATAATATTATATATACTTGTCTCTTTCATTTTATTAAAAGTAATTTGGTATAAATTAAATAATTCTCATAGTTATGAACATAGTATTATATATATGGTACATAACATCTCATCACATATGTGAAGAGACAATTACATACAAAATAATGTATATTTTGTAGCCAATTAAGAAGTATGAAGAACAAGAAGAATCACCTTAATTAACATGCCATCATGACCAAAAAACTCAACATGAGTAAGAAATATAGAATTAAGAGAAGGTATAGCTAGTTATATATACCTTAAGATATACAGCTAGATGCTTAATTAAGGAAAAAATAACTGATGAGAATTTATATAATTAATGTGAATATGGATCAGCAACTACATTAATAGTCGAAAAGCAAGCATCCAAAGTTGTATTATGTGTGTCAAATACTGATTTGTCAATTTAATTTGTTTGTCAAAAGATAAGTTTGAACAAGAAGAAAAAGGTTTATGTTTTCAATGTTATTTATTTTTATACAAGAAGTCTTAATTAACAAGGTAGAGAATGACAAGGGAAATTTAAAAAGAACAAAATTGTATATCTTCACCTTATAGTATGAAGGGTAGGAGCAAAATTGCATGAAGGAGCAGACTAATTGGATAATCACTTTTAATTGCATATTTCTTTTGTTCTGCGACTATCTTTATTTAATTCTTGCATATGAAGCCTTTTTTTCCTTGAACCTTCCTTTGTTTTTATGAGGTGGGACATAGGACTAATATAATTAAGTAAGGCAAGGTATATATATATATATATATATATATGTTTATGTCAATAAGTAGCTAATGTTTAATTTAATTAAAATTATTGTTTAAATTGTAAATTTTTATTTAGAGTAAAGTATTGTTTTTGTCCCTAACGTTTGAGGTAAGTCCTATTTATATCCCTAACGTTTTTTTTTTTTTTTGTGACTTAAAAGAAAATAAACAAAAACTAAGAAAGAAAGAAAAAAACAAGAAACTGCTTAAGAAAGGCAGTCCCGCTGAATATTACTCTCAAACTCCTTCCAAGGCAATGGAAGCTCCACTTGGGGAGAAATATTCCTCATTGCAGTCTTTGCCATGATGTCTGCTACTGTATTTGCATCTCTCAAGATCAACCGAAGATCAGCACGCCATTTCCAAGACATGATATCTCGGATTTTTAACACCAAAGGATCAATAAACCCAGAGCAATCTTGTAAATTATTGACAATAGTAAAAGCCTCCACACAGTCTGTCTCACATATAATGTCTCTTTGTCCCGAGTCCCATGCTAAAAGAAAGCCTCTCCAAATAGCAAACAACTCTCCTTGCAAAATGCTACGACTCTCAATTGTTCCCAGACAGCCTCGTTGCCACCTTCCCTTCCAATCTCTAACGTTTAAATCGTCCTATTTGTATTCTTAACGTTTATAAAAGTGATTCAATGTTATCCTACTATCAATTATACTAACAAATCAGATTATATTTTTTATTTTCACTTGGATGTATTCATTCTCAATTAGGTCTCACTTGGATGTGTTCAATTTTAATATTATACCCATTATTTGTGTTTAGATTCAATTATGTCTCTAAAAAAGTGAATTATGTAAATATTGTAGGAATTAGTTTCAACATTTGATGAGCTATTTTTCGGAGTAGATCATCGATTCTATCTCAGACATTTGTATTCTAACTTCAAGAAGAGATTTTCAAAACTCAAACTAAAACACTCATCATGTGTAATTAACGGCAGGATAACATTGAATCACTTTTACAAACGTTAGGGATACAAATAGGACGATTTAAACGTTAAGGACACAAATAGAATTTACCCCAAACGTTAGGGACAAAAACGATACTTTACTCTTTTATTTATTTCATTTTTCTTTAATTTCCACTGCACACTACTATGAGAAAGTAACAGAATACTCTTTGCTCTGTGTACAAGCAAGCAAGTTCTGATCTCTTTGGTGTGTGATGATCAACAAGACACACGGTTTGATCGGTTTCTAATATATATATATATATATATAGTTTCCTTGTGGTTCATTTGGCTTCTGAATCACTATTAGCTAGAATTATCTAACTTTTGAATATTCATGCATAATTTAAAATAAAAATATTATTTGTACATACAAAATTAACTATCAAATAAATTATTATATATATTTTTTTATATTTTAATATAAATTTTATAAGCATGACTGATTTAATAGCCGATGAAAATTTTTAATAACATAAAGAATAAAAGGTTAAATCTAGTTAGGACATTTTTTTTATAATGAGTCACCAAAAACATATTTAAAACTTAGTTATTTTAGAGTCTGTTAACATGATTAGGCAAGAGATAATTTATTTTGGGATTCTGTTAGAAAACCAATTAAGACCGTAGTCAATTTAAATTAACAAATTGAAAAACAGGTCTATTACAAAAGAAAAAAAAATATAATTTTTCACTATCTTAATTTTTTAAATTTTAAAATTAAAAATAAAAAAATTAATTAAATTGGCTTATATTATAGTTAGTCTCCTAAAAACAGAAAAAAAAAATTAACACCACCATATATTTAAATTCAGCCACTTAGTATAATGTGACATATATTCAGTTTCTACCACAATAATAGTAAAATTTTTACTATAATAATTTTAGAAAAATTACATTCACTGATCCTCTAAAATTCTTCTTGGTTCTATCAAAAAACATACAAATTTCTAACTAAGCTTACAACCATTAAGCTAACATAGTTTAGATTTCTTATACTAAGTATTTTTTTAATTTAGTAAGAAGAACCTCTAAAATTCATGGCACAAAATAAAAAATACATCAAAAAAATTTGACATAATCTAAGGTTTTTTTTTTTTAAGTGTATCTCTCTTTTTTTTTATTGGTTTTACAAATTTATCGTATAAATGTCTTAAAAAAAAAAGGATAAACTATAAAAAAAAAAGTTACATATTCAATGTAAATAATGAAAAAGAAGATTCATATAAAAATGAAGTGATAGTAGTAGTTAATTAAAGTACTTTTGACGTAGAAACAAGATTGTTGATGTTATGAAATAAAACACAGTAGATGAAAAAAGAAAAACTAACTACCATAGTTACCGCCCCACAGAATCTGAATCCAGAATATAATATATATAAAAACATAAAAGATCAGAGATAACAACAACGAACCAAACGCGCTTTAAAAGAACCCAATGCAAAGTGCATACGTATCATCAACTTCTTGTTTAATTTGTTCTTTTCGTCCAGGTTAAGTTTATTCAGAATAAGAATGCATGCTTTTAATTTGTTGTTGATTTATTCTAGAGTGAAAATTCACGTGTATTTATTTTTACGTAAAATTGTTAGTCGAAATTTGTAAAATAATAATTTAATTAAATATATTAAATTATTTAACGATTCTCAATTAACAACTAGTGTTCTGATTAATCTGATTAAGCAATAATATTCATATTGTTATAATTAATAAGACACCAGTAGAGTCTTTTATCTTGGGTCAACGTCATACAACACGAAGTTGAAACGACACAGCACGAAACTTCTGGGAAATTTTCAATGGCCCTTCTTTCCTATACTCTATTATTGATACCTTGCTTCTAAGTAACATGCATGTGTATAATTATTAATTTGTTCATCAGATAAATCCTATACTTGATAATGTGCCAATGCAAATGAAAATTTTGTTTGGTTATATATATAAGTACGTAGTCCCCCTCAATAATGTTATACCAATTTTTTTTTAAGGGAAAGTATAAGGCTCATCATTAGTATATAAATATCTTCTCTTATAATCTGTGACACAAACAAAAAATATAACTCAAATTCTTGTGTTTTATATAATTTTTAAGTGCTAATTTTAAAATTAGTTACTAATATGACAATACATTATTAGATATGAGTAAAGTATTGTTTTTGTCTCTAACGTTTGGGATAAATCATATTTGTGTTCCTAACGTTTAAATCGTCCTATTTGTATCTTTAACGTTTATAAAAGTGATTCAATGTTATCTTACTATCAATTATATTAACAAATTAGATTATATTTTTCAATTATTTTCACTTTGATATATTCATTCTCAATTAGATCTCACTTGAATGTATTCGATTTTAATATTATACCCACTATTTGTGTTTAGATTCAATTATGTCCCTAGAAAAGTGAATTATGTAAATGTTATAGGAATTAGTTTCAACATTTGATGAGCTATTTTTTGGAGTAGATCATCGATTCTATCCCAGACATTTGTATTCTAACTTTAAGAAGAGATTTTTAAAACTCAAACTAAAGCGCTCATGATGTGTAATTGACGGCAGGATAACATTGAATCACTTTTACAAACGTTAGGGATACAAATAGGACGATTTAAACGTTAGAGGATACAAATAGGATTTACCCAAACGTTAGGGACAAAAACAATACTTTACTCGTTAGATATTCTGTGTATATTGTGATTGTCAGATAAATTAAATTTTATTATTACTAATATGAGAACACATTGTCATATCTCATTATATTATTAGTTGATATTTTTTATTACTATGAAAAAATAAATTATTAATGTAGCATCTCCTTTAAACTTTTTGGTTATGCTTTGGATTGTTCAAGAGCACGAGGATTTATCGGAGGAGACAACACCATCTTTAATAAATTTGATTTCAAAATGATATATAGACAAAAAGAGTCAATATAGCTAGAAGGCATAAGGGGAACAGCAATGACATATTTTTACTTTTTTTTTATCTATTTATTCATCCTTGTGTCATTCGCATATTAAGAAATGCCAAACTAATAATAAAAAGTAAAAAAAGAAATAAAATAGTAAATCAAGTAAAAAATTAAAATAGTATATAAATGATTGTTTACTTTGAGTTCTTGATATATATATTTTTTATACCTATTCAAAGATGCTAAAAATATCTTTTTATAAAGATTTTTGTGTTAAAAGTATATTCTATTTATTTAGTCATATTTTTTTAAAAAAAATAATATTTTTATAATATATCAAAATTAAATCTTATAATTTATTATTTAATAGTAAAAAAAAAATATATTCATATAAAGATAATTGTAAAATTTTAATGGTAGTATTTATCTATATTTTTTATTGTTCAAGAATGATAGCAAAGTGACTATGATGATAAAAAAAAAAACATTGTACATTGAGAAAGAGAAAATAAAAAAAAAAAAAAAAACAAAAGTAAACACTTTATTTTTAAAGAAGTTAGAGAAATTTTAGTAAAAGTTATTGATAGATTCATATATAAATAGAATAATATTAATCCGCATTGCAGAATAATTACTTAATTAGTGTACTCCTCCAAGTCTTTTTTTTTTCTGTTTGTACTTTATTATTGGTCTTTATTTATTAATTTATATAGGATTGGGAAGTATCTAATAAAGATTAAAAGTATAGTACGTAGAATTTGTTTACCTTCCCTCCACTTTCCTCCACTAACAACCAATAACAATTATAACGCAAAAGACTTTAAATAAGGTGATTGCTATGATATCTAAAAGTGTTTGTCTAACTTACTAAAAAGGATTAAAAATTAATATTTAATTTTAAAAGTATAAAAATAAATAATTATTAAATATTCAAAAGTTGTCATAAAAAGTAAGATAAACAAAAATTAGACACCAAATTATAGGCATCATAAAATTCACTTTAAATAAAATGCTGTCTCTCTCGTTAACTTAGTAGTAGGCATCAACTTTATAAGTTTCTTTTTTTGATTCAATTGTCCTTGCATGAATTTAAGATAGGTGAGTTTTTAAGTTTGAACGTGATTAATGCTCGAACTATATATACGACTATATTAAATGAATGCCGTAGAAAACAAGAAAAAGGTTTATGAAACTTGAGACATAATAAGACAGGAATCTACTGAGTCAATGAGTTGGGAAAGTAGTTAGTTGCATGGAGGGTGGTCGGCAATACTATGTACTATGATCTTGTTCCGTTAATGACGGTTCGACTTCGTCGGCAAACCACCGTCATCGTCTGAAAACCCAAATACATGGAATCCGTGTGTCGGTGGATGTAACCGCTTTTAAATGTAAGATGTCATTTTCAGATCATAGTATATGTAGGGGACAGGGATCATGAACACTACTGTGGTACTTTCGAACATTTTATTGAGAGTAAAGTGGCAAATTAGATTTCTGAGAATTTTGTTTTTGGACTAATTAGTCTTCGAAAAAAATATCAATTAGATCCTTTACGATAACAAACGGTGAATATGTATTTTTTTTGTTAATGGATAGTATGAAACGAAATAAAATTGTCTATGTATTTCGTTATTTACAGTGGTGCTCGGTCACATAAGCATAAAAACGATGTAATGTTGAACAGTGAAATATGGTGAAAACTCAGGTGCAGTTGAATTCACGTGAAGTTGATAGCTGAGAGCCGTTAGATGATTTGACTGATTTGACTAAATTTTCATCTAACAGCTCTCAACTATCAACTTCACGTGAAGTCGACTGCACCTGAATTTCCACCGTGAAATATTTATTAGGTGAAAACTCAGGTGCAGTCAACTTCATCTGAAGTTGATAACTAAGAATCGTTAGATGAAAATTTAGTCAAATCAATCAAATCATTTAACGTCTCTCAACTATTAACTTCACGTGAAGTTTATTGCACCTAGAGTTTTCACTTATTTATTATCTTTTGAATTTTCATACAACCTTTATCAATTGTTATCTATCTATCTATCATAAATCCTACCAAAACAAGTGAAATTTTACTTCAAAAATTATTATTTGTGTGACAATATTTTATAAATAAACACGTCATAGCAGGTAAATGGTACATATAAGCACCACCATTAAGCTTTACATGATGAATTGATAGAAAAAAGACATCGCGTGTTTATCATTTGCTATCATAAAAAATCGAAACTAATTAGGCTAAGATCAAAATTTTCAAAAATCTAATTATCACTTTACTCTTTTATTAATATTGAGAAAATTAGTATCAAGAACATTAGCCATTTAGCCGGATGTTTATAAGGGAATTTCGGTTACTTGATAGCCTTTTTTTTTTTTTTTTTTTTTGGTCGATGGATTGGACAACCTCCAATCCTAGGTTACACACTCACACACACCACACCCACACACACATGATATCCTCCTTTTTGCTCAAGTTTGCACTACATGAGGTTTGAACCCAAGACCTCTTAATAAGAAGGAGGAACTAATGCCACTTGAGCTAAGTGTGTTGCATGGTTCATCATTTGGACCTTATAGAATTTGTAGACAAAGTCTATAATTCAACTGGAACCCTTTTTTTTTTTTACACAACTGGAGCCTTTTTGTTTTTGGACGGGTCAACTGGAACCTTTGAAAGCTTTATAATTGTAATCGAACAGAGAATAGGGGTTTCTTTGTGTAATTTTCCATTGCGCTCCATTGGGCCAGACCTCAGTTCATAGCCCATATTTTTCATCGACATAATCTCGCGAAAGAAGAAAAAGGCATTTTTGGGTGAAGACGAGATCCCTGTTTCACAATCTGCAAGCCTAAACCAACTTCCATGACACTTCCACAATCCCTCAGCTCGGAGTAAAAACAATCATCCAGCCCAGAACAAATTAATTATGAATGAACTTTTGTTTTACTAAATGCAACATTTAAATATGTTAAACTTCAAAAGTCAATGCTTAATGGTTGTCTGGTTGACACAACAATTTGTCCACCTGAGAAAACATCGTTTCAGCACATATAAATATAATTAAACAAAATTATCATGGCAACGCCAGTTTTAACATAATGCTGCACTAGCAACATCAAAGGGATTTTTCCTTCTCCAAAGACCCCAAAAAAATGGATGCTTCAACGTTATTCTTCATCGGAATAATTGAACTTTACGGAGTGGGATTGTAAATCAATCTGTCCTCCCCTGTAAGATCCACGTTTCTTCTTGGTCTTCTCATGACGGAAATCCCTGTAAGGATAAAAAGAATTAGATCTCGTAAAATGCTAGCAAAAAGTGATGCCTACAAATGCATGGAAGCTACAAATCCAAACTTGAAAGAATACCCATAAAACAGCAAGGATTTGAATCCTCTAAAGTTTGAATTTCATTTTAGAGAGTAAAGTGTGATCTTTCACCATTGATTTCATAGGTGGGACCAATAATAAATATGAAAGAGAAACTATTCAAGGGTAGAAGATCACACTTTACTCTCTAAAGTGAAATTCAAACTTAGAGGATCCAAATCCAAACAGCAGATTTTCCATTGAAAGTAAAAATGCAACCAAATGCACGAATAAATTTGTAGTTTTAAAACAAATGAAAAAGAAATTAGAAAAACTGTTAATTACAGATGCATGAAACATAATTTCAGACAAATGCAAAAGATGGAAAGAAAAATTGTTTCTACTACCACATAAAGTAACAGACCTTCCTCTAACTTGGCCAAGGATTTCCTCTGCTTTGGCCCCATAACCCACCTCGGCACCGGACTGCAATAACAAATTTGTTAGACCGTGCGACCCAGAAAAGAATCACAACAATGCATGGGAAATTGAACACACCTTTGCCCAATAGGAGTTATCCTGAAGCCTCTCATCAGCAAACTGCACCTTATCTACCTGTACTCGTTGAAATGCTTTCTTTGCAGATGTCTGCATACAGTTGCGTAGACAAGAATTTCAAGGAAAATCAAATCTTAGCAACCACAATGAAATTGGAATCTTAAATCAAAAGGTTAATTTCATAAAAAGCTTATTTGTGAGAAGAAATAATTGTGAGTGACTCAATAGTGACTAGTGAGATTTCAAAGTGCCACCTATTAACCAAATAAATATATTCAGGCACAACTATTAGTTATAACATACCTCAGCTGATTCCATCTGTTGTTTCTTCTGAGATTTCTGTGCCGAAGATTTCCCTCCAGCACTCTCAAGCTGCCCATTAGTGTGCCCGTTTGCAACATTTTCTTGACTGGAATTTGAGTCATTTCCAAGGTCTACACTTGTTTCTGCTAGCTTCTCTCCTCCCTTAGATTCATCCAAGTTTTCTACTTTTCTACGTTTGGGTTCCTCAGCTGCCTTTTTGTCTGCAACCTGTTGACCATTTTCTTCAGAAGTTGGTCTTTTTCTTTTCTTTGTATCTTTCTTCTCCTCATCCATCACTTCTCTATTTGATGCTTTAGAATTATCCTTTTTTGAAACAGTTCCATTGCAACCTCCAGTCTCCTCTACTGCATCCGCTTGACTATTTTCCTTCTTTTTCTTTTTCTTTTTATCCTTGGATTTCTTCTCTGCCTCAGCACCATCAACAATTTTGTCATCTGCAGATATTTCATCCTTTCCCTTCTGTTCTGTAACCTTAGTTTGCAACTCCACTTGGTTATCTTCTAAACTAGCAAGAGACTCAGAATCTAACTTGTTTTTCTTTTTCTTCTTGTCCTTGGATTTACCCTCTTTGTTTCCAGATTGTGTGCCATTAACTGCTGTGGTAGAAAATCAAACATAGAGATTTTAGTTGGCAGGCCCCGGAAAAAACAGAGATACACGGTGCAAGTATCGAGGAAGAAAGAGAAAATAGCCATGACAAAAGAGAAGAATTTGATGATTTTGAAGAATACCTTGATCTTTTTGATCTTGGATATTTGACTTGGCATCTTTATCACTGGAAAGAGATGAAAAAAGTAAAACAGAAAATCTTAATCACCGCATAGAAGAAAGACATTTACAGACCCAAAACATAACTCGTGCAGAGAATAACTGGTGGACAATTAAATAATGTTATTGGCTTTTCCCATTATTAGAACCATGTTGATTAGTAATTACCATTGTTATTGTCCCGCTGATGCATAGTTCTGAAATGCACCATTTGACGGGTAATGCAGTGTCCTTCAAACTTGGAAAATAAGAAGGGTTTTTTGCTAGCTTCTGCTAGCGAGGGCGTTACATTACTCATTATATATGTTGAAAACTACAATAATAATAAAAATTATGCGAAATACAAGCCATTGATTTCCATGACGAAATGCAAAAATGCTTTATTGATGACAACACTATACGTTATAAGATTGCAGTAGATATACTGACACAACTCTTGAAGTTTAAACATAAGCTATTTGGCAATTATATTCTTAAAATCTTAAAGCCACAACAAACACCCAGATCTTTTAAGAATGTAGCAAAACCACAGTTAAAATATGCTTCAACAAGAGTACCTATAATTAGAGAATATCAAATTGGAGTCTCCTCTTTTTGAAATATACTTCTGATCCAAGAAAAAGAATTACATAAATAAAATATCTATCCACAGTCTACACAGCTTGGAGCAAATGGGCATTGTAACAACACAAAGCCTATGGTTCAAGCCTTACCGTATCTCCAAATACTTGAGGCACATTTCTTCTAAATCAATCGACATATCCTCCACATTATCTTTCTGCATTACAAGCAGGAGCAACAGTATCAAACAACAGAAAGAAAAAAAAAAAGCCAGTGTCTCGTCAATCTGTTATTCAACAGTTATAAGCATAAGAACATATACAGCAGGATATTGAAGAATTTCATTCTATAATGTGATATCACAGCACACGGCACACATTCTGCTATCGACAAACAAATATAACTGATAAAAGCAAACTTGCCATCCAAGCAAGAAGCTTTTCTTCTCAATTTAAAAAAAAAAAAAAAACATTGGATTTCAATGAGCATTACAAGGTACAACACCATTATAAAGTAAGAAAAAGTCTAGGGGCCAGCAACTTTTGTGTTTTACGGCCAGCACTTAGCCATCAAAACAAAAATGAGTGATCTCCCACCATTAGATGTAATCTCACACCATTAAAAACACTATTGATGGCCAATTGATAGTTACAAAACACCAAAATTGATGGTCCCCTAGCATTCCTCATAAAGTAATCCTGCTAAGTTGTTGCATCAAAATCACAACTTAGGACTATAGATAAGCATGATAATAGGATTATTGTACAACTACGAATCACAAGTAGCTAAATAAATAAGTGAAACCTGTGAAGCAGGTTAAGATTCCGGTTCGAACTTGTAACATGGGAAATTCTGAAGGTAAAAAGAAAAAGGCACAATAGGGAATTAATTACCCACCTCGATTTGGGCCTCTTTGCGAAACTTTTTTAGGGTTTTGGAGAAGGAACTGCGCTCCAAGTAACGAGCAATGGAGTGGTGAAGAAGAAGCTTGAAGTTGGAAGAGGATTGCTTCATGGTTTGATTGGTTAAGAGAAGTACTTGGCGGGGAGTGAAAGCGAGGAGGGTAAAAGCGTCTTTTTTGTTGGCAGATGGAGTTGCAGGCATGCGGCGAAGAGTTTCTTCCTCTTCAGCTCTGACTTCAGTTGCTACCTTCGCAACGAAACGAAGCTGAACGAAACCTTGCAGGTCCTGAATGAAACAAGGGTTTTAGTTGACTCACAATTAGGGTTTCTTAACGCCATGGCTATATTTACAAGTTTACATTCTTGACCTTTTATGTTAATTAAGTTTTTTGCCCAGTAAAATATGTTATTTTTTATTTGACCCCTATTTAAAAAATTATCTTTGTGACTTAGCATCCATTTAAATAGGTTTATAAGAGATCTTTTAAACTTTTTAAGTAGGCTGAACGCGGATAGGATCGGATCGCCAAAATTTCGATCCGATCCGCACTAAAATCATCGAATCGGATCGGATCTAATATCCGCAGTTTTTAAGTTTGGATTCGATCCACACATTTGTGGATCGGATCGGATATCGGATATATCCGCAAAACTCAAAAATATTTTTAAAAGCTTATTTTTATTAAAAAAATATCAATAAAATTCATTTTTACTATTTTTTAAATATGTTTACTCCTAAAATAATATTAAACATATTTTTTTTTAAATAATAAATTAAAATAATACAACATATATGATAATTATTCGTTGAAATAAAACATAAAAAGAATATTTACTTATTTATTTCTTTATTTTTGCGGATACGCGAATATGCGGATATCAACACAAAATCCGCAATCCGATCTGATTAGTGTACGGGTCTGATCTGATCCGATAGTTTTGTGGATCGGATCCATATATGCAATTTTCGTATCGGATTCGGATAAACACCGCAGATATACGAATCGGATCCGATCCATGAACACCCCTATTTAAGTTTTAACCCATAAAAAATTATGGCATTAATATTTGGGCAAAAAACCATATTAAGCCACATGCAGAAAAGTTTAACCAAAATACGCCAAACAGAAATTTGTTTCAGCAATAAGCCAAGAGGCATTTTTATATAAATCGAACCACCAAGGTTCGAACTCTATTAGCTAGTAATTCGAACCATCTTGGTTCGAACTACTACTGGAAAAATTTGAATAATTCGAACCGGCTAGGTTCGAACCAGGAGAGCATGTAATTCGAACCGGGTTGGTTCGAATTATGGGGAGATAGGTTGGTTGTAGTAATTCGAACCAGGCTGGTTCGAATTACATGTATCATGGTTCGAACCAGGTTAGTTCGAACCAAAGAGAGGTTGATTGTAGTAATTCGAACAAGCCTGGTTCGAATTACATGTATCATGGTTCGAACCAGGTTAGTTCGAATTAGTAGGAGTCAGAGCTCTATATAAACGCTGTAAACGTGATTTGCTCTCATTAGAGGACGTAAGATGGCTAGTGAGGAGGAGAGTTTTGCTGTTTTGGTACACCACAGAGGATCCATCAAGAGGAAAACTCGGTCCGGGGTGAAGTTTACAGATAAGAATCCTCTCTATATTGTGGTGAATCGAACGACAAGCTATGATGACCTGGTTAGAGCTGTGCTGATGAAACTTGGCCTGGAAGGTGCGAAGCGGATTAAGAAGTTTTTCTATCGCATTCCAGTCACGATCCTGCACGATACGGTGAAGTATGATTGTCTCACGATTGGTAGTGATGAGGACCTCCAAGTCATGTTTCTTTGTCGGAGGCAGTTTCCGGAGGTCCGCACACCAGAGTTGCTGGCAAAGCTGGTTGATGTGGTATCCAGCTCAGGGGGTTCGAACCGGAATACCGCCAATGTAGCCACGGCAGCTGGCTCCAGTTCGATGGCTGCTGTGGCTTCTTCCTCCGTCCCAGTTTACGAGCCAGCGGCTCAACTTGTCGCCTCTCCGTCATTTGCTGTTGATTTGAATGACGGCGTCCGCGACGAGGTAGGATCCTTTGATGTTCTGCCAAACGCTTTACACGGCGTTCCACCGGTTGGCGTCGGAGACGGAGAATTGGGTGATCCTGATGAGGACGACGTTGAGCCCGAAACGATTGAGGATGATAGCGGGGACGAGGTTCTAGCGGCTGGGCCTGCATTGGCTAGCGGTGGTTCTAGCTCTGGCACACAGCAGTATCCACCATATTTTTCTTCGCTGGACCTGGACGCCATGACGCATGAGGGTGCGCTAGGGCACCCTGTTGGATTCGGAGCTAGAGATGCGGAAGGGAATGCTGGTCTCACAGAGTTCCAGGTTGGTCAGCAATTCCAGGATAAAGATGAGGCCCTGTTAAGTGTGAAGACTTACAGCATCCGGCGAGGGGTACAGTACAAGGTGGTGGAGTCCGATCACCACCGGTATGTGGGCAAGTGTTCCGAGTTTGGGAATGGGTGCACATGGTTGATTCGACTCAGTCTCCGGAAGCGCAAGGGCATTTGGGAGGTCAAACGGTACAATGGCCCTCACACTTGCCTGGCCACATCCATATCAAGTGATCACAGAAGTTTGGATCATTCTGTGATTTCGGCGTTCATTATGCCAATGGTTAGGGCTGACGCATCGGTTAGCATCAAGGTGCTCCTGAACGCCACGGCAGCGCATTTTGGTTTTAGGCCGACTTACAGGAGGGTTTGGATGGCGAAGCAGAAGGCCGTTGGCCTCATCTACGGTGACTGGGATGAGTCATACAGCGAGATACCTAGGTGGGTGTTGGGTGTCCAGCTGACGATGCCTGGTACTGTTGCGGTCCTCAGGACGAGCCCGGTTCTAGTTGGAGGACAGGTGGACGAGTCTCAAGCTTATTTCCACAGACTTTTCTGGACTTTCCCTCCGTGCATCGAGGCATTCCGGCATTGCAAGCCGCTAGTCAGCATTGACGGCACACATCTATATGGTAAGTATGGGGGAACGTTGCTCATTGCGATTGCACAGGACGGGAACTCCAACATTCTACCTGTCGCATTCGCACTAGTAGAGGGTGAGAATGCGGAGTCGTGGACATTCTTTCTCTCGCACCTTCGGCAGCACGTGACCCCGCAGCCCGGTCTGCTGGTTATATCGGATAGGCACAACGGCATCAAGTCTGCGCTTGAGGCCCCGGACGGAGGTTGGTTACCACCATCTGCGTACCGTGCATTCTGCATACGACACGTAGCGGCTAATTTCGCCCTTACCTTCAAGGGCAAAGACGCTAGGAGGGTTCTCGTGAATGCAGCGTACGCGAAGACTGAGGTTGAGTTTGATTACTGGTTTGATATACTGCGGTCTGAAGACCCGGCGATGTGTGAGTGGGCGAACCGTATTGATTACTCCTTGTGGACGCAGCATCGCGATGAGGGGAGGAGATTCGGTCACATGACGACGAATATCTCCGAGTGTGTGAACTCAATCCTCAAGGGTGTAAGTAATCTTCCTGTAGCATCCCTGGTGAAGGCAACATATGGTAGGCTGGCCAAACTCTTTGTTCGCAAGGGGCGAGAGGCTGAGGCCCAGATGGGCACCGGACAGCAGTTCAGTCAGCATTTGGTGAAGTGTATTGAGGCCAACTTGAAGACGGCCAGGTGCTTCACGGTGACGTTGTATGACCGTGATAACTCCGAGTTCACCGTAGCGGAGACCACCCCGACTGGTACTTTCTCATTGGGTACTTACCGAGTATCGCTTGCCTCCCGGACATGTGACTGTGGGTACTTTCAGGCGCTTCATTTCCCGTGTCAGCACGCACTTGCATGCTGTGCCTACGCACGTGTGAGCTGGAGCCCCTATGTTCATAGCGTCTATCAGATTAGCTCGGTGTTCAATGTCTATCGGATGGGATTCACACCTCCAATCCCGGAGGGCTTCTGGCCACCCTACGATGGGCCCACGGTGATTCCGGACCCAAACAGAAGGCGTGCGAGAGAGGGGAGGCCTAGATCCACAAGGATACGGACGAATATGGATGAGGCAGATCCAAACAGGCCAAAACGGTGTGGCCTTTGTCGCCAACCCGGACACACTAGACGTAGATGCCCACAGGTAGTAGGATCGTCTCAGACAGGGCGAAATTAGTTTCCATCATGTTATTGTTAGTGTTATTTACATTTAAGTTGTCTTGTTAGATGCATTGCTTGACCACGAATGTAAGTTGTTGAGATTAATGCATTGAACTTTGGTATTTGTGAGTAGTAATGAATATGTTGTCTTTCAGTAGAAGTTATGCTACAGGACTCGTTGATCCTCATTTTAATAACTAAACGAAATCATTATACCTTATCATGTTTCATTTAATACAAATAGTCAACGTCCCCGAACACAATTTACGAACAACATACATAAACAGAGCACTACATAACAAGAAAACTACACCTAATTATCATACATGACTGAAATAGAGGAAACAAAATACATGAAATGTGACTCATCTAAACAGATGCGAAACAAAATACAAGAACCTCTTCCCATGCTGACTCCACCACTGAAGGAACTGATGAGACGGTCCAGGGTCGGCAACAACGTCGAACCTCAATACACTGTCCTGACGAGCGTCCCAGTATGCATGCCACTTCGGCATGGAAGAGGGGAACCATCGATCGCCGCCTCTCCCGTCCTTGGACATCAGAAAGTCGATGTTCAAGGCGGGACGCGGAGGGGCCTGTACCCCTCCAAACTGAGGAAGAACACGATCTATCTGATGCCACTCTATGACAGCAAAGTAGATCAGCGCGGTCACAGAGCGCCACACCGCCATGTGCCGAGGCTCCAAAACCTCCGGGTGCAACACCTGAAGTACGTCGGGGCTACTGTACGGCATCCATATAAA
Organism: Arachis ipaensis; assembly: GCF_059453495.1. NCBI lineage: Eukaryota > Viridiplantae > Streptophyta > Magnoliopsida > Fabales > Fabaceae > Arachis > Arachis ipaensis. Next base: position 151,788,694 of record NC_142436.1, on the reverse strand, counting down.
CTGCAGAACAAACCCACCCTTATCAGGGCAACTGTACGACCCAAGTGTAAAATATTTAACTAAAAGAGCATCAGTTATTAATTAGCATACTAACCTCCCTGGACTGTAACCGGTCTATCCTAAGCCTCCACGTCCGCACTCTCGGACCCTTCTCGCTACCGGAAGGGTTGTAACCTGCCCATCTGCACCATGCACATGAGTTACATATACTAATATCTGTGTTTACATTATGCAATAGAGTATTAACATACACGCAATTCTGTAAGTCATATTGAAAAAGAATAGGCCAAGTATAGTACCTCGACGCCAACGGCCAGCTGAACGTCTCATATCCTGCAGGCCTAAACTGAGGAAACCGCCAAAAGATCCAAGACTGCAGTAGCTGGAGCGGGCCCGCTAACTTCACAACATGTCTGTTTGCCACTCTGCACATGCACCGGTACAACCAGGCCAGTGCTGCCGAACCCCAGCTGTACGTACCCAGCTCCTCCAGCCTCGCTACATATGGAAGCCATCTAATGTGAATCCGGTTGCCAGACTTGTCCGCAAACAGCTGCGTGCCCAGCAACATCATGATGTACGCACGGACATATCGGCGAACAGTGTCATCATCTGCATCCTCAGGGCACTCACCAAAGGTCTCCTGAAACCAGCTGCAGTTCACTGCGTACTTCTGAACCTGACTGGGAGGAGGTATAACTCCTAGCAACTCCTGGAACCAGACCCAGGGTGGACGGCCGCCATCGATGTATATATGGAACTCTGACAGGCACCCGCTCACGTAACGGACATCGACTGGCAAACCCAGCTGGTATGCCACGTCCTGGAGTGTGATCGTGCACTCTCCGAACGGCATATGAAACGTGTGCGTCTCGGGACGCCATCTCTCCACGAATGCACTGACGAGCGCCTCGTCTAGCCGGAACCACCGGTCGTTCAGCCTTGCAAGATGGTATAGCCCTGCCATCTGCAAGTATGGAACGTATCTGTCATCAAGACGCATGCCCTGCTGCCGCCTCATGCTCCTAATGCATCGCTCGGGCTGCGCATGAAAAGAACCACATACTGAGATATATAACTACACAGGTTTTACAGTAAACCGGTTTACATTAACCATTTTGCTAAATTAAACAGCATAACATTACATGAAAGATAACTAACTGGAAAACAAACCCTAAACCACACAACTAAACCGCTAGCATATACCACAATTAACGAGATCCATTAACAAGAAACAAATTCAATAAACCGGCTTACTTAAACCACCTAGCATTAAACAACTACCCTAAACCACATAAAAAAACCGCTTGCAAAAACCGCTAACAAAAACCGCTAACATAAACCACCAACATAAACCACTACCAAAAACCACTGACTTAAACCACTAACAAAAACCACTACCCTAAACCACCACCCTAAACCACTAACATAAACCACTAACTTATACCGCTAGCTTAAACCACTATCATAAACCACCTACATAATCCCCTCACCTAAACCACCTACATAAACCACTAACATAAAGTACCGTCTAACCAAGATACAAAACCACTAAGGCACAACTAACGCTTGAATCAAAAATATTTCCGTACTAACCTCGTCGTTGATGACCCCGGCTATATGAGCGACTCCGTCCAACCGATATAACCGTGCCGGATCGTCCCCCATCAGCAGAGTAGTCCGTTCAGGTCTTCCTCGGAGAGAATCTGGGTCGTTTTCTCTGAGATTTTGTGGGGTAGGGGGAGGGATAATGGTTCGAATGAGGGTGATTCGAACTCCTTATATAGTCGAATCACACATAATTCGAACCAGCCTGGTTCGAATTATGAATGAGTTCACTAGGAGTAATTCGAACCGGCCTGGTTCGAATTACATGGAATCGAATACAAAGCATAATTCGAACCACCCTGGTTCGAATTATGTATGAGAGAAGTTCGAACCTCATTGGTTCGAATTATGTATGGGAGAAGTTCGAACCTTGGTGGTTCGAATTATTCAAAAACTTAGAACACTAAATCGAACCACATTGGTTCGAATTATGAAGGAGTGCAATTCGAACCAGCTTGGTTCGAATTATATTAAAATACACTTTGGCTCATTGCTGAAACGAAATTGGATTTGGCGCATTTTGGTTACAAGATTCTTGCTTTGGCTCAATATGGTTTTTTTGCCTTAATATTTAGTATAATTTTTAAAATTTACTTGTGATATTTTAAAAATTTATTTAAAGTGCTAATGAAGAAATTAAAAAATATATATAATTTTTTTTTATTTTTTATAAATAAATATTTTTATAATTAAAAATTAAATATAAAATAATTTATTTATAAATTAGTTTTATTTTAATATAAATTTTTATATTTTAATTTTTTTTAAATTAATTAAATTATTTATCAAAACTGACCTTAATCACTTGTACGAACAAAACAACTCATGTTTATATCTCATCCTAAACACATTCTAATTATGTTGTGTTGTCTATTATCCATCTGTTTAATGTTATTTTTCGAGATAAAAAATATTTTTAAAATATTTAAAACACAATAAAAATTGTCACAAAAAAAACACAATAAAAATTAGTGTAAATAATTAAAATATGAAAAAACATAATAATTAGAGTCAAAATAAATTCATCTATCATAGATGAAAATAACTCGTCAATAGTCGAAAAATTAAAAAACATTGAAAATAATGTGAGTATGAAACAAACAAAATAAGACCGATTAAATTTAAATTGGTAGTCAACAATAGGTGAGTCTGCAACAATATCATAAATATCAATTATACAATATGATTTGCCAACTATGGTAGAATTATCATATCATAGTACAAAAAAATATATTTATTCTCTTAATATCATATTCACATATCAGTAGTCACATATTTAAGAAATTCTAGTGCATTCAATATCGCAAGATCTAAAGCGCGCATAAAAGATGACTTCCCAAATGGATGTTGACTTATTAGGACATTTGCCACTTCTTCTACATCTGGCTCATTAATGCAATCAACATCGTCTCCATCTACGTTTAAATTATCTATTTCATAGTTGCCTTCAAAGTCATCTTTGCTTTTACTATTGTAGCCTTCCCAATTCATGTCTCCATTGGCTTCTTCAACACTATAAGTCAAGTGTTCGAACTCAACGTATAGCTCGATGACAAAGTCTTGTGGTTGACTTTCGTGATATATTCAAAATATTTCTTGCATCGTTGCTTCATCAGTGACATACTTCATCTCGAATTGTATGAATTCTCCAAATACTATCATGTACACAACATTAGTCACTATTTTTAATATCTGAGGATCTATCCTTTCACAAATTATACAGTTTAGTTCTTCAAATAATATGGTGAAAGGAACAATAATATCACATGGATTCTCACACATAAAATTTTAGAGAAAAACCCAAAATAGTCCCTGACAATTACCTCGAAAGGACAACGAGGCCCCTGTGCAAAAAAAAAAAATCAATGTTGTTATTTTTGGCACAGGAGCTAATCAGTCCCAAAAAAAATATCAGGGCGGGATTGGGTGTTTTTTTTTTTTTTTGGTCCTCGTCCTTTCGAGATAATTGTCAAGAACCGGATGGAGTATTCACTCTAAATTTTACACCTTTAAATGTCTGAAATCAAATTTAGCCATTATAATACACTCTCAAACGAACTCTATCACCCATTTTTTTTTAATATTTTTTAAAAAAAATTAGATACAACAGCAACAAATTTGCCAGAATGAAAAAAACACAGAGACATAGTAAGAAGAAGAACAACAAGATGAGGAAGATGAATGCGAAGTCTGGCTAAGATCTTATTTGTAGCCGCTGCAATTCAAATTTTTTTTTTTCTGGACAAATTGCCTCCTTCATGTGTCAAGTAGTCTCCACCATACCTCAAGTCACCCCTATCATCTATCAATTCGCCCCTCTATTTTGTTCTATAAAAAAAAACTCCATATACCTGTTCAGTAATCACCCCCTTTTTCTAGCTTTTTTTGTCGTTTTTCGTTCCTCCACAAATCGCTGGCAGTAATTTCTGTCTCTGTTTAATATTCAAGTAAAACACGAATTCACATTATAATAAAAAATAACACTAAAGACACTCCAATATTTTAAAACAAAAAAAAGCCTCATTTTAGAGCTTTATCCAAAAAGTCCAAATGTCCAACCACAACTCTAAAAACATAATACTATCTTCCAAATCATGAGTTATGAAACTGATTATCTCAATTTGAACATTAGAAGGAAGTTGGTTGTAACATTTCAATTTTTTTTAATCATATTTATTATTTAATAATGAATTAAAATTATAATAAGTTAACATTTAAAATAAAAAATTGAAGATAATACACTTAAAAAACTAACATATATAATTTGAATTTTAAAAACATGAAACACTAATTTTACTAAATTCTTAATTGACAATAGACAACCATTCAATATATAGTTATAATTAATTTTATAATTATTGCATTTGAATAATCTTTGGTTATAAAAAAAAACGAGAAAATTGGTTTTATTCTTTGAGTTTAATATAAAATCAAATTTAAATTCAATTAGGTAGATAAATCTGTTATAAGTTCATTTAGAAGATCGCGCTAAAATTAACTCGCATAACATACTAACAGTATTTTGTAAATATTTAAAGTTATAATTATTCGATTGACTTAGTTCAAAGTTTATTTTAAAACTGGCTCAATCTTCTATATATTTGTATATAATAAGTACTTTTAAATTTCAAACCTAAAAAACTTAACAGAGCTTGCAAAGTAACGATCTAGATTGAAAATTTCACCTAAACACGAGTTAGATTTTTCTAACACAATCTGCACATATCTAAGAGTCATTTGAATCCTTCTTTTCTCGTTTTATTCCCCTTTTCTATACAAAAATGTTAGGTGACCGATCTCTTTTATCTTCTATTATTTCTACAAATTGTCATTCATATACTTTCTCCACCTTATTATAAGAAAAACTCGTCTTGCCTTACTTCCTTAAAATCTTCTAAATTCTTTGTCAAATTATTCATAAATTTCATTAATAGATTGTATGAGAAGATATCCTCTCTAAAATCTAACTATGGAGATTAGGAATATAGATATTTTCTTTCAATAATAAAGCCAACACGAACATAGATATTTGCATAAGATCTATATCTTCCGCAACCTCTATATTTATATTGAGTTTATCGAGTAAGACATTTCAGTCATCATAACTTATCATTTATTTGTTCTCCATATTATTTTTATTAGTGGTTTATGATTTATCGATTTCTAACCAAATCATAATCACTCTAAATCTTAATCTCATTCATGTACTTAGAAGAATAAAATCTATCCTTTAGCCAATGATTCATACTTACATTAAAATACACACGAAGTTTAGTCATGGAACAAGTCTCTCTTCATTAACAAATCGTGTTTATTTACATTGGAATATATATAGGATTTTCATGAATTTTACTGGAGTATCTTAAATGTTTTTGAATATAGATGTGCTAGCATTTCATGTCATGATATAAGGTCTCTTTATTACATATACAGTAAGCATTATAATAACTATCTTATGTATATTAAAGAACTGAAAAAATGATCCTTTCGTAAGAAATTAAAAGATGACCCCAAAGACAAGATAATCAAAGTGATTCTTCAATAAGAGAATGTGATCGACAAGCTTTTGGGATATATAAGAGAACCTTTGGTAAGAAAAGAGGACTCCAACAATTGTATATCCAGCCTATGTTTAATTCCCTCCAAAGTTAATGTAATGTTAAAAGAATGCTTAAAAATGTTAAAGTCAATCTTATACATTGCATAGAGTATGTGTCTAACAATAGATTGTTCTCTTTTCACTCGTCAAGAAAAACCAAGTCAATGTTCATGTGTTTGCATTCTGTATAATTTAACGCTATAAGAATTTAGTCATGAATCACATATGTCATAATATAAGTAAGTGAAAAGCATATAAAAGTCACACAACTCCGACTAATAAAAATTTTTGAAAATAATAATTGAACAACATTATATCAACGTTGTTTTTATTTTAAAACTCGAAGTGGTTGGGATGAATATAATGACATCATATAAATAAACTACTCGAAAAAACTTTTGTTTCACCCCTTTTTTCGTACCATCTTCAAGTACGACACAACATGAAACAACAATGCACTACTTGATTGAGTTAAAAGGACCAATATACTATAAAATAATTAGGAGCTACATATCAAGAACATAGACTCGGAAGGTCAAACACTTGCTCAATTTCATATTTAGAATGGAGGATAAACAATTACTTTAGTCATAATTATGCTCTACGTGTCTTATTGATCTTTATAGAGTAACTACAATTATAGTCATGATATTTGATTTTTTTTTTAATATATGAGTAAATTTTGTCATTATTTTTGTTTTTATAATTTAATATGTCCATCTTTCGTGTTAATATTACTAAATCCAGTTATATTTTTAAAAATAAAAATTAATTATTCATTACTTTTTCTTAAATTATTTTTTATAAAAAATTTATTTTAAAAATTTTATAAAAATTTGAGTATCAACCATTAATATAATTTAAATGAGGCTTAAGCCTAATTTAAAAAGATTAGGAAGAAATGATCACCTTTAATTTATTGTTATAGGATATGTTCCGGTTTGAAATTGGACTCCAAAGTGTAGTTTGTTAACAAGGAAAAGAGCATCACTAACGTCCTTTTCCTTTGCATTGCACCACGGGTTTTTCTTTGTTGAGCAGTATGCAGAATCTGTTTAAAAGACGCCTACCTACTGTCGTTCATTGACAAGCTCGTAGATAACACTTCTGGTTACAAAGTCTTAAGTTTTATGGACGCCTATTCAGGTTATAACCAGATACTAGAATAAAGCCGTCTTCATAACCAAACATGAGAATTTCTATTATAAAGTAATACCTTTCGGTCTTAAAAATACAGGTGCCACATATCAACGATTGATGGATAAAGTATTTCAGAATCGGATCGGCAAAAATTTAGAGGCATATGTCAATGATATGGTTGTTAAGTCGGCAATTAAAGAAACCCATATGTCTGACCTCAAGGAAGTCTTCACACAGCTAAGGAAATATAATATGCGTCTAAACCCCGAAAAAATGTGCCTTAAGAGTACAGGGAGGTAAGTTCATTGGATTCATGTTAATCCATAGGGGAATTGAAGCAAAACCCTCACAAGTGCAATGCAGTCATACAAATGAAGTCACCAACAACGATCAAGAAAGTCCAACAGTTAACCGGAAGATTGGCGGCCTTATCGCGATTTTTACCAACACTAACAACAAAATCATGCCATTTCTTTAACACTTTGCGAAAGTCTAATAACTTCACATAGTCAGATGAATGTGAGATAGCATTCACTGAGTTTAAGAAGATCTTGGCATCCCCACCAATATTGAAAAAACCAATACATGGTAAACCAATGTATCTATACCTTTCAATTTTTACTAATTCAATTTGATATGTACTTGTAATAGAAACAAACCGGGAACAGCATCCAGTATATTTCATTAGTAAAATACTACAAACGCGGAAACGCGGTACCTAACCATTGAAAAATTAGCTTATGCTCTTTTGATCACGGCAAGACGTCTCCGACACTATTTTCAGAGCTATGAGATAATAGTACGAACCAATCAACCGTTAAGGCAAATACTCGCCATACCAGATTTGGCGGAAAGGTTGACAAAGTGGTCTGTGGAGTTATCCGAATACGCTATAAGCTACCAAGCTCAGGGTTCCCTTAAATCCCAAGTGCTAGCCAATTTCATTGCAGAATTTACTACAACAGACATACCACTAAACAAAGCTTTCCAAGTTTAAGTTTCATAATTTTAAGATCGAAAACTGACTTGAGCATCGAAATTCTTTTTGCAAGTTTTTCACATTAGCTCGGACAAGAAAGGAACCCGTGGTACAACGCAAAGGAGAAGGACGTCAATGGTGCTCTTTCCCTTGTTGATGAACTACACCTCGGAATCTAGTTTCAGACCGAAACAAGATGTATTCTAACTACTCGAATGACAAAAATGGTGTACTTGCAGTGGAACTAAAAGATGAGTAGACACAAAGAAAAATTACGATTTAAAAAAAAAAAAGGCAATTATCGAGAACAGATTGAATTTTTTTTAAAAGAAAATAGATAGATAAAAGTGACTCTTTTAGAGTTGGTCTCGAACTTTGCTAAACTTGAATTGGTGCCAATATGATTATTGATTAGCATGATGATGATTCCCTTCATCGCCCTTCTTCTTCTTCAAGCAAAGGAATTTCATCTGTTGAATTCAATGCAAGAAGAGAAGCATTGAGAAATTGAAATAATTGATGATGATGATGATGATCTCAAAGTCAGACAAGCTTGTATTTTTTGGTAATAATAATTTATGTGAGGAGGGTTACTGTTCTTCATGACATGGATTTCACACAGTCAAAATTTTGAAATAGTCTTTGCTATTTTTAGAACCTAAATTGAAAGCAACTAGCTATACATATCACTACTAAATAATTAAAAAGCAAACAAGCTAGAGACCTAAACACACAAAACTTTTCTGAATATGCCAAGGCATTCTAGTTGCCAATATCATCAGCTTTCTCTGTTAAACCAACATAGCCACTTGTGGGTCAACATGGCTGCTATTAACAACAACACAACCAATTCACTTTTCTTCCTAACCTTTGCTCATTAATATTTTTAAATGAGAGGTGGAAAATGACTTTGAAAGCTACATTTGAAATAATTAATTTAGGTTGGTCGAGTGGTTAGCTCACTCGTCTATTTAAATAAATATCGGAGATTCAAATCTCATCTTATGCATACAGCAACTCATTAACCAGCGACAGATCTTTAAATAGAATTCAAATCCACGACGGATTAGTTCTCGAATAGAAAGATACCGTGAGCAATAAAAAAAAAAACTACATATGAAAGATGCACTCATCCTTTTTCTTCGCGTATATTATACATACCATATACCGAATATTTAATTTAAGAAAAAATCCAACACAAATACACCAGCAGCAGCTAGTGCTCGATCATTGATATTACCTAAATAAAGAGAGAGATTTTCAACGTTTAGAATGTGATTAAAGTTAAATAATGTCATAGTTTTCATTAAGTTGGCACCTAATGAAATTATTATTAATTAATAACCTTCTCAAGCGTATATAATTAATCACATGTGGATATAATTATACACTACTGCTTTTAGTTATTGTCTCATGACAGAAATATACGAAGAGATAAAAGGGTAATGTTAGGTAGACAAAAAAAACAGCTAGAATTTGCTTTATTTAGCATTAATTAATTGTCACAACAATTAATGAATACTAAATAAGGCAAGTTATGGCTATTTTTGGCTGATTTTCTTTGGTTACTAAACATTTTCGAAAAGGAAATTGTGTTTATGTTGTTATTTTTAACATGAGTAATACTAGAAAATCAATATTATAATAAAGGAGTCACTCAGATAAAGACGCTTAAAACGTCTTTTTTTAAAGATATTTTTTAGTAATTAAAATTCAATACATATAATCGATTAAATTATGTTATTTTTGTCAAAATTAGATCAGATAAATTGATTTGGCCAAAAAATCGGTAAACCAAATCTTGAACCGGTCTAAATTAATATTTTTTAATAAAAATAACTACAATAATTCTATTATAGAAAATGACTAAAATATTTTTATTATATATATATATATTTTAAAAAAATTTTGAGAACTCTAAATCCTAACCCTATGACGACACAGAGAGAAGAGAAGAGTTAAAATTTAGGATTCTCAAAATATATATATGTATGTATATATAATAATAATAAGAATAAGAGTATTTTAGTTATTTTTTATGATAGAGATATTATAGTCATTTTTATAAAAAAAAATATTAATTTAGATGGGTTTAAGGTGTAGTTCATCGATTTTTTGGCGAAATCAATTTATCTGATCTAATTTTAACAAAAATAACACAGTTTAATTAATTATATGTATTAAATTTTAATTATTAAAAAATATTTTTTTTAAAAAAGACGTTTTAAGCGTTTTTATTTGAGTGATTCCTTATAATAATAAGACCATATTATAGTAAGTTGCTAAACGAAATTATTATGAAGACCATCATGATACATGAGTTTAACTTTGAATTTTGGAATTTTTTTTTAAATTAAATTTTTTATATTTTTATTTTTAAGAGTTTTAAATTTTTGTATATTTAATGTTGGTTACAATATTAGTTATACACTGTCAAATTTTTTCTTTCTAACATTTAGATAAACAAAAAAAAAATTAGCCAGTTGCCAAATTTCACTTAAAAAACTATTTTGTGTTTTTATATTATATCCTTCTTCCTTAATTAGATTTTTCGAAGACTAATTAAAATGTTCTATATATAAAATGTTCTTAGTACCTACTTAGGGTATTATTACTCATATTATTTAATATAAAAATTTTATTTGTATACAAAAATTAATTATTATATATTTGTGTATAAATATATATATATTGTTTAACTTATTTTTAATATATATCATATACTAATGACTAATTTTAGTGACTAATCTTAATATACACTTAATATAATTATATTTAATACAAAGAAGTGAAAGAATCCCTGAACACATATAATTATAAAAAATATTAGAAGATCAGTACTTTTTATTAATATTAGTCAATATTTTATTAATACTTTATTTTTATAATATTAGAATTTAATATTTAAATTTTATATATTTAATAATTAAAAGTTAGAGTGTTAACTAAATATTAATCGAAAATAATAAAATTACTCAATGATAAACATTTAGAAAACCGTATATATAGCATATATTATTGAAATGGCATGTGGGTTTTAATGGAGGCAGGTTTGTGGAAGAGCAAGCAAGGTGATGAGGATTAAATCAATTCATGGTGGGGACTAGTCATCAGATTCTGAATGATGCATGCATGCATGCATGTCAGGCACCACCTCACAGTACTATATATTTTCCCAGTTTTTGCATGTGTCAGCCACTACTCATATCTGCAACCCTCAACTCTCTTCATCTAAAATCATCAACAATAATAATCCACCCACCCGTGATCAATAATTAACCAAGTACAATACAAGCTACCAAGTACATAATGTATAGGAAAAATTTTAAATGTACCCGGAATATTGGTATTCCAGTTATTTTAACCGTTGATTTTTAATTAATATATATTATATATATTTTTTATAATTCAGATCAATGGTTAAAATAACTGGAACACTGATGTTCCAGGTACACTAGAAACTCTTCCGTATGTATATTTGTACATAGGGGTGGCAATATGTACTTTACTCGTGGGTATCCAACCCGACCCAACCTGATCAGGTAGGATTGTCAATCCGATCCACAACGGGTAGGATAGGATGCGAGTAGGATTCTCGTGCAGGTTGGGTAGGGTGCGAGTTGAGCCTCAACTCTACCCGACCAAGCCGCCTTTATATATGTTTATGTTATATACTTATATAAAAATATGTTTTAAATGGATGTTGAATCAAAGACTTCTCACTAAATGCAAAAGATCCTTAACTACTAAAAAAAAATCATTAATTGATAATTTAATATTTTTCTTTTAAATAAAAATCAATTATATTTTAAATTATCATCAAATTATATAATAATGTTGTATATTTTTTGTAACCCGCGGATAGAGTCAGGTACCCGCGAGTTAAGAGCGGATAGGGTTAGGATTAGGATATTCTCAACCCGCAGGTAGGATAAAATTGAGTTTATATAAAAATCTCAACCCACGAATAGAATTAGAGTTAAATCCAAACCCTACCCTACCCTACCTATTGCCACTCTTGTATACGTACATTCCACCAAAACTCCTAATTATGTACCTAGCTTAACACTCTTAACAACAAGAAAGTGCAAGGAATTATTATATATTTGCGCACAAACTAAATTAAAATTGTTATTAACGTTTTTAATTAATAACTTTAATATATTATGGATTGATAGAGAATAATCATTTTTAAATTACTTTTGTGTATAGGTCTTAGAGTGTATACAATTAATTAACATAAATGTAAAAAGAAGAATTTTAAATGTTTTTGGAACATTGTTTTTTTTTTTTTTTTTTTTACCAAAGATATGAGACTCGAACCCGCAACCTCTTAATTGAGTATGGAGAGACTATGTCATTTGAGTTATTATTCATTGGCTTTTTGGAACATTGTTATTGTAGTTATTTTAATAATTGATATTAGTTATAAAAAATATATGTATAATATATTAATTAAAATTAATTATTAAAATTAAATTTTTTTTAAAAAAATTAATGGAATGAAATGAAATGGAGAGAAGACAAAGCTGCATATCTGGCAACCAATAATCCATTTCCTGTTTGTCTTTTTCTGTGGTCCTCCACCCTCCTCAGTCCTCACTGCACTACTATAACTAAACAATGTCAGTTATAATAAAATAATATATATACACTGCACTACTATGTGTATATATATACATATATGGAGAGTTTTTTGGATCTATAATTTTTGTGCCTAAATTACTTAAAAATAGTAATAGAAAAAGATAAAATTCATTCTTTTATTTTTAAATTTTATATTTAAAATTTAGGCACCATAAAAAGCACCTAATTAATTATATACATTATTTGAAATTGATATAGTTAATGTAGTGATTGCTTCTTAGCTTTAATGTCTCAGCCACTATAAGCTAAACGTTATTTAATAATTAGTATGATTGTGACCCTCGCTAATAATGTAATGCGATAGTAATAATCTATCACTGGGAGGATTTCAGTGGTAAGAATATTGTTAACTAAAACTTGTCAATAATATAATCATCACTTGCCACCGTTAGATTTAGGAATGTTTATAGGGAGGGCAAAATCGAATTTGTCTTAATATAAATTCGATCTTAAATATATATCGAATCTATTTTCTAAATTTTAATATGATATTAAACCTGATGAAATTTAAATATTTTTGAACGACAATTATATCAGGTCAAAATTAGATAAAAACCAAATTTTTAAAATTTTAACGATAATTTATAAAAAAAAATTATTTATGATACACTTATTTATAAAGAATAAATTTATTATCGAAAAGTTGGTATCTATATTTGAACTTAAATTTTTCTATAAATTTTAATTTGATGTTTCTTTGATCTATTTTCTAATTCAACAAGTGTGATTAAAAATAGAACAATAAACTTATAATTAATACAACATAATATTGAAATTAATTTAAACCATATATATCTTTTTTAATTTCTTTAAGGTGCACATGGGTCGGGTAAAACCAAGCTCATCATAACCCGGACCCAACCCGAAATAATGACCGAGTTTTTTTTTATACCCTTATCCGATCATAGACCTGATAAAATCATACCAAATTAGGCCATAAATTGTTCGGGACCAGACCGAATTTTCGGGACGGATCGGACCATGTGCACCCTAGTTAGATTATTATAACTTTTTTTTTTTTACCAAAGATAGGAGACTCGAACCCGCAACCTCTTAATTGAGTATGAGGAGATTATGCTGTTTGAGCTATAACTCATTGGCTAGATTATTATAACTTTGATTATTAACTTTATATAAATTCTAATTCTACTACTAAACCAGACGAGTAACGCTACATGTACACTAAAATCAGTCACTAAAGTTCGCCACTAATATAAAATATATGTTAGAATAAAAATACACATTGAAAATAAATTAAACCACATATATATTTATACATAAATACATTGATGACTGATTTTAGTGGTTAATTTTTGTGTACAAATAGCATTTTTGAAACCATACATAACATTAGCAAGCATCATTTACGTGCGGAATTAAAATAGAGAAACTCTAGAGGATAACATTTTTATTAAAATCTGGCCAACACTTAATCAGCAAAAAAAAGAGAATAATTTTTTATTATTAAATATAATCTCACACTATTAAAAATATTAATAATAACTAATTAATGACTATAAATCACAAAATTTACTCACCTTAGCACTTTTTTTAAAAAATAATATACGAAGATTGAACAAATCTGTGTGTATGTATTTATTTACAAATTCAAAACTCCTACCTATCTATTTCTTATTCAAAAGGCTGGTTTGAGAATCATAAGAGACAGGATTCTCTAATATGCCAAATAAATCAGTAGTCGCTTTCATAAAGTATGAATTTTTTTGGAAAAAAATTAAAAACGAAAACGACATGATGGAAAGAGAAATAAAAAAAAAAAGAACAGAGCAAGAAGAAAATAAAACAAGAAAGAACAGAAAGGATGAAAATGAAAGACACTATGCATGATCTTCTAGTATTGTTTCTGTTAAACCATCATATCAGTCTATATTACACTATATCATCACATAATTTGTTAGAGTAATAATAAATATTTTTTAATAATTAATCATATTACATCTCCAATAATTTCATATAGTTAACACGTAGTTATTGACATATAAAAAATATATATATTGACAATATACTAACTAAAATTCTACTAGCAACCTAGACTTTATTTTTCTAATCCCTAGTCTCAAATTTAAATTATTAGTAGGTGTTGAAAAAAAATATAAATAAAAAATTGTCAGTACACAGAGACATTGCTTAGCGACAATTTTTTTTTTTAATCAGCGGCAGTTTTAAACCGCCGCAAAATCAAAGACTGGCGGTTTAGTAAAAAAAAAAAACATGTGTGTGCTGCTGAACAAGGTAGCTAGCTTTGATTTCAAAGCTAAACAAAACTGAAGAAAGACATAATAAAAGAAGAAATTAGGAAAGATAATAAACATGATGAAGCTTAGTACAAGAGGTGATAATAAAAAGAAAAAAATAGCATTTAATTTGATTAGTAGATAGTATTTACATTAAGAAGTTGAATGAGTTAATAATAAAAATAATGAGTAATAACGAAATAAAACATAGTCTTTTCATCTAAGAAATTTCGGATTCAAATAAACTAGTGATGATAGGAGAGTTGAAGACGGCGAGAGCAGAGGGTACAAAAGTACTTTCGCTTGATGTTGAAGCACATGGGCAAGAAGCAGAACTTCCACTGAGTCTCGACATCGGTGGCTTCAACCTTCCCGCCGCAGTAAGGGCATGAACCCGGTGCCTGCTGCTTCCCAAGCTCCCTCTCTTCTTCGTCGCACACATATACCACCCACATTTAATTAAGGACAATAATGGAAAACCGATGGATGATTAATTATATACCCCTCCCTTTTTTTATGGGTCTATTTTATGGCCACCACATGGCTCCCATTGTTGCTTTTATAATGTTCTTCATGCTATATGGTAGGTAGGTGGTGTAGTTATAAACTTATAATCATCATGTAAAATACAATTTCTCTTTTTCCACCTCAGGGTTTATGTGGGTCTAATTATATATATACTAAAATCAGTTATTAAAATTAAGTATTAATATAAAATATATATTAAAAATAAATTAAATAATTTATATATTTATGTATAAATATATAATAATTAATTTTTTATACACATAATAATTTTTTTTATTTTTTAATTTTAAAAATTTATATTTTAATTTATCAATTTTTGTTATTAGTGGTTTTATTTTTAGTTTAATAATTGTTTTTATATTCTAAATTTTTGAATAATTTTTTTTGTAAAGTTAAAATTAAAAAAATTATATTAATTTAAAAAATTTAATATAATTTTTTTATATTTATAATTTTATGTAATTTATATTTTTATTATTAATCTATATTTTTTTAGAATATATTTTTTAATTGGACTAAAAAAATAACTTTAAAAAAATATTTTTATCATTTCTATTCCAGTGCTGTTCAAGTTATAATTATATATATATATAAAACGTGGGTGAATTTTTAGAATATGTGGGTATCTATTCTATCTTTATCCATTTGGGACGAATAATCCTGCACTAGAACAGATTTTTAACTGGACGGATTCTTAGGTAGGGCAGGACAGGGTCGAATTTAGGTTAAATTCGTTTTTACTTGTTCCAGTATATAAAATATATAATATATGTAATATATATAAAATAATTAGTAAAATAATTAATAATATATTATATTTAAATTTTTATTTTAATTTATATTATGTATGAAATAATAGTTACATAAATTTTAAAATTTAATTTTATTGGTGAGATTTTAATAATTATAAAAACAGGTAGAAATGAAATGAATATCCATAGAAATAGATTAAAGTTTAACTTTTTACTATCTACGAATAAAAATGAAACAGATTCTATGTAAATTATTGTAAAGTGGAGCGAAATTAGGTAGTAAAAAATCCATCCTATTGACACCCCTATTAAACCGTTCTTGCATGAAACAGACAAAAGGCGGACTTCAGGAATAAAATACTTATATACTACTAATAATTTTAGGGTAAAGTATATTTTTTGTCTGTGAAGTTTGATAAAAGATTTAAAAATACCTCTAAGTTTTATTTTGTTTTAATTTTGTCCCAAAAGTTTTCGATTTGCATCAAATATACCCTTGACGGCTAATTTTTCAAAAAATTTAAGACCAATTCAACAATAATTTCATAAGAACAATCCTCAACACAAACAAATCAAGCATAATTTTCATGCATTATTGTTAAATTGGTCTTAAATTTTTTGAAAATTTAGCCGTCGAGGGTATATTTGATCGAAAACTTTTGGGACAAAATTGAAATAAAATAAAACTTAGGGGTTGCCAAACTTCAGGGACAAAAAGTATACTTTACCCATAGTTTTATTATTGTATCATAAAATATTATAATGTAATAATTCTCATCAATTTTCGGAGTTACACCTCATTAATGCATGATACGACTGGCATATGAAAAGAGAAAGAAAATCATTTTATGGCTACTTTCAGAAATACACTTAGCTTAGCTTGAAGAGAAGAGCCGTTACGTTGTATCGTTGATTTTGTAACGTAAAGTGAATCACAGAAAATTCAGCTATAATTAAAGGACAAGGTTTGAAAATGAATGCAAGTTCATGTACGTATATATGTGCGTGTTTCCTGTGAATTGAATTCTTTTTATTTTTGTGTTTGGACCATAATATAATCTGACTCAAAATCTCAATTTCTTGGCTGCCACTCTTTTTTTCAAACCAACGTCAACATTTCAAGCACTGTGGCGGCTAATTTATGATTGGCAGACTAAATAAAATCCTCCTTCTTCAATCCATGATTCTCACTTGGTTTAAAAGAAAGCAAAATATTAATTACCATTTGGTGAGCTTTTCTTTTATCCATGTTAACACCAAAAACTTAAATATCTCGATTTGCATGCTAGTTATTTAGTGTGCAATAATCAATCACTAAATTAATAGAAAACTATTATATATGCACACTTCGTGTCTATACTCTATAGTTAATTAGTATTAGAATTGGTGATATACCGAATGTGTTTAATTCAATTTTAAGAGTTGGTTAAAAAAATAACGGATATCTCACTCTCATAAATATTTTAAAATAAAAAAATTATTTAGTAAAAAGTAAGGTTCTAAAAATCGAATTGATCATCGAATCGCTCTAGTTATTGGTTTATTGGTTCAGAAGTTCAACCGATTCGACCGTAGTTGAACCGAAAAAACTGTTTTATAATAAAATAATAAATAAAATATAAATAAATAAAGTGGTGGTACTACATAGTGGTACTACATTTGTACCGGCCTTGTTGCCTTGTTGGTAATAAGATATACATGAACTTCAAATCTCTCTACATAGTGGTACTACATAGTTTTACATAATCATTTTGACTCTCATGCAATGAAATCCTGGACTAGGATGAGTTATTAATGAAGGTAAAATTGACACAAAGAAAGTGTGCTGTACCTTTGATTTCTTTGATCTACTTTGTTTTTATTTTCTTAATCGGATGATTGTCTTAAACCAATGGCCTGAACCCATGCTTGATGTGAAGTAAATAACTTCTTTCAAATGGACATAACCCTGGTAGTAATTTTAGTTAAAACTATGATCTACCTACCATACAGAATAACAAAAAAAAGCAATAACAAAATTGCTGACCAAAAATAAAAATACATATTAAGAACTGATTAATGAAAGTATGAAACCAAATACATGTTGATCCAACAAACTAAACCAAACAAAAAGGAGAAAAACTATGAAGAAAAAGATACAAACTAAACCAAACAAAAGGGAGAGAGAACAAACAATATATACACAAACACACACACATACTCTCTCTCTCTCCACACACACACACAAAATCAAAGAATCAACCAGCCATTTTATGCAGAACAGGAGAACATAAGGCCCTCAAGAGAAAAGAGATGGCCATTGGTGTACATGTTTAGTCTCAGAGACTGAGAGACAGAATAATATAAAATACTACCAGAATAATTCTAAGCAAAATTCATTATTCAATGTGTATATCCTGCAGTAAACCATTATACAACTAATGCGTATTAGAAGTGGGTGATACATATTCAACTATTAATTGTTTTCTTATTAATGTAAACTCTAAGAGTTCAAACTACAGGTCCCTCTATAGGTGAGCCATAAATACTTTGAAACTTGAAAGCAAAAGCTTTAGAATAAATTTAATTTTGGTGTGTTGCTCTTACTCTTCTGCAAACCTTTTTCTAGTTTGTTACCTTAGACATCTACCCTAAATTCTGCAATTCACCCTAAAATTCAAAGTGCAACTCAATAACCCTTCTTGTATTCCAATTTTACAAAAACTTCCAACAATTTTGAGATTTCACTTAAGAAAAAAGAGACTGAGAGACAAGAGAATATTTATGTGACAGTGTGACACTGTTGGTTGGGAAGTTTTGGCGAATGCAAAGTTACAGCAACAAACACTGCACAACAAACTGTGAAAAAAATTTATACTTAGGGTTAGTGGAAGACAGGGAAGAATGCAGAGCTGGCGGCGACAGGGACAATGGCTGGCAACAGGCAAGACAGTGGCTGAAGGGGTGGAAGGGTCGAACAGAGCTGGCGGTGGCGGGAAGACTTGCGCGACGGCAAGTGGAGCTGGCGGTGGCTGCGATTTCGACGGCTGACCGCGACGGAGGGTTGCTGCCCGAACAGAGCTGGCTGACGTTCGCTCCACGGAAGTTGCGACAGCGGCGGTGGCTGGACAGAAGTGGCACCGGAAGCTCGCGGTGGAGACTGGAGACGTGAAAACTGAGAGCGAGAAGTTAGAGTGGAGGGCTGGAGGCTCGAGAGGAGAGAGCCAGAGGAGTGAATGGGTGGGTGACTAATTGGGTAGGGTTCCTTTCAGCATGCAAACGCAAAACGCAGCGTTTTGGGCAAAATTTAGAAAACCAACCGGGTCACGGTTCGGTTCGACCGACCAATTCTTCGACCGGTTCGACGGTTCAATTCCGGTTCTTGAATTTAGCGATTTTGCCTTCTGTCCGAACCGTATTTGCTAACGATTTTCGGTTCGATCAGTTCGACCGGTCGGTTCGAACCGGTTTTCAGAACATTGGTAAAAAGTGAGAGATTAGTTAAATGGGAAAAAAAAATTCTTGAGACTTTTAATTAAAAAAAAAATATTGAAAAGATTAAATGTACCTTTCATAAACACATTAGTCAAATAATCCTGCGTCCAACCAAGTTGGGTTGGTCTAGTGGTTAGCTCACTAGTCCGCTTAAGCAAGTGTCGGGGGTTCGAATCCCGCCTTGTGCATGCAGCAACCCATTGGCCAGCGGCAAACCCTTAAATGGAGCTCAGTACCGCGACGGATTAGTCCTTGACCTGCCGGGTTGGGGGATACCGTGGGAAACAAAAAAAAAAAATAATCCTGCGTCCACGAGAATCTCCAAACTCTAAAGTGGAATTATCCTCACATATAAATAGCTATGCGTTGTATGCATGCATGCATGAATACAAATAAGTAAATAAAATTCAGAGGTTGTTGTTTAATTTGGAAATTTGTTTAAGAGGCTAAAGGGAAAATGTTGCACCTAACTTGATGGGCAGCAAATATAATATTAAATGTTGATAGGCGATGCAGATCAACAATGTTTGATGCTAACAGCCCCATTATTTATTTATATTTATCAGAGAAAGAAAATTAAAGAAGTCTTGATTGGCAAGTCATTACTAATAGCTACAGCAACCAATATATATATATATATATATAGGTTGTGTGGCACACCCTTGCATTGTTACTTATTAAGACCAAGGTTGGGGGATGCCTAAGACCAAAATAAATAATGGATAACAAAAGATGACTATATCAATATATATATATATATAGAGTAATGTTAGATAAATTTTTTGTAAAAGAAAAATTATTTATCTTAAATTTTAAATCATAAATCTTTATATTAATTTTTAAATTTAAATATTAAAATTAATTAATATTAATAAATTAAAGTTAATTTTCTGTAATTTTTCTTACTTATGAGATCAAAATAACAAGATTGTACTCTAAATCCTAATGCAAAAGATTTATTAATAAGCACTTTTTCTCCGCTAGCAACTTTCAATAATTATATCATATAAGTATTTTGTCATATTAAAAAAATATTTAACTCGATCAATAATAACCTATTATCTTAGACGTTTTATAGATATAAGCATTTGGTTTGATGATAGAGTATTTATATTAATTAGCTTGCATATTGTTATCTATAATTCTACACTATATATAATAGAAATACAAAAAGGACTAGGGTCTAATTTTCTTTTTTTTTTCAAATACTTTTTTGTTAATATGATTCATAAAAAAATGTTATTTTTAAGATTTGAATCCAAGACTTTTTGTTAAATTATAAAGTACTTACTATCTCAACTAAATCAATCTTTATTATTTTTATACATATTTAATAAATAAAAAAAAATAATCAATAGACATCCTAGTACCTATTAATATACTAGTAATGATAATGTTATAAATTATTCCTTAACTTAAGTATTCTTTTAAATATATATTTATTATATCTTAATACAACTATGTTAGGTATATAATAAAGGAAAACTTTTAACTATATCGGTACACCGGTGTTTCAGTAATTTTTAACTGTTGATCTTAATTATATATTATATATATACTTTTTATAATTAAGATCAACGATTAAAAATCACTGAAACACCGGTATACCAGTATAGGGGTGCACAAGACCCGGTCCGACCCGAAGACCCGGAACGGACTCGATGACTTCGGGGCTAATTTAGCCTGGCTTCGTTATGGTCCGGTCAGACCCGAGATTTTAATAGATGGCCCCGGTTATTTATTAAATCGGGTTTGGGCCAAGTTTCGAATCACCCGACCCCGGCCCATTTGACCCGTGTAGTTGTTTGCTACTTAATATTTTATTGTTATTGGTTGGTATGACACTATAAATTATTATTATTATGTTAATCTTGTGTTGGTTGTTAACTTTATTTTAATTGTCTTTTGAACTTTGAATGTTTAATGTGTAATTGATATAATTATTATTATGCGAATGTTGCATTGTTATGGAATAATTATTTTTCAAAATTTAGAGGTTCAAAAGATGTAGAATCTAATTTTTGGTGATGTCGTGATAAAGTTGATCAAGACCCGGGCTTCACCCGGTCTAAATCCGGCTTAAGTGTAGTCCGAAAGTAACACGATTTCATCGGGTCTAGGGTCGAGTAAGGATCTTATAAATAGACCCGATCATTATTTAGGGTCGGGTTCGGATCACGGCGAACCCGGCTTCACCCGGCCCCATGTACACCCCTATACTAGTACATTTAAAAATTTTCCTATAATAAAATCAGCTATTAAAACACAAATACTAAGACATAATACAAAATACACATTTAAATTTTAGTTTAATATTATATATATATATATATTTTAAAATGATCAACTAACCGGCCCAAAATACATGCCCGGGCCGGAAAGAATAACATGTGGAATTGGGTTGTAAGCCCGTAACAATTCGGAGTTTGGTTACGTTTTTATTGTTTTGGAATTGGGCTTCGTTAATGGTCCATTATCCTCAAGACCAAAAAAAAAATGGTCCATTATCCTCCGTGTCTTGTAGTTGACATTAACCTCCACAGAACGCAAGAGTAACGCATGTCATTCCATTCTGGCATATTCCATGTCCATGTATTACGAATTGCATTAACCCAATCAATTAACAATTAATTAAATTTTGAAAAAGAAATCCCCCAGTTTCCCCTTCGAACTTCGATACGGCACTTCCTTCCACCACCTTCAGTTGTGGTGTGTTGTTGTGTTTTCTGTTCATTCATCATTCACTATTTAAATATTTATTGTTATTATCATCATTATTTATTATTGTTCTTGTTAGTTATTTATTTGCAATTTTGCAGTTTGCACTAGCTTTCATAAATCGAAAACTCAGTCTTCACTTTTTCGGGCAAAACGCACGATCTCTCCAGATTCCAGAACCCTACTATCTCTTCCTTCTCTTTCTCTCTCTTCCGACCGAAGCTGCTCGCGAAGATCGACGAGCAGTTTCAATCTTCGATGCAGGATGAATTCAATTGAGCTCGATTTCGACGCTTGATTCTACACAACCATGTGGTTATCCTTCTGGAGATCCAGAGATCGTTTCTCGTTAGATCAACTCAGGTCACACTCCTCATTCCCCCTCGTTTATCTCCAATTCGCTCAAATTATTCATGACCGCATTCTGAATCTCGAAGAATTCTGGTTAATTCGTGCTTTTACTGAGTTATTCATTTGAATTCTGGTGTTTAGGTACTTAACTGATCAATTGACAAAGATTCAAATTGTTAATGAGATTAACAAGGTAACACGATTAGCTCCATATCAGCTTAAGAGCTTTGTGAATTGTGTTTCCAGTTTTCTGAATTTTGTTGTGTTTTGTGTGGGGAAGGATTTTGTTATTGAGGCACTGAGATCGATTGCGGAATTGATAACATATGGCGACCAGCACGATCCTAGATTTTTTGAGTGAGATTCCTAATTCTTAGTGGTTATGTTCCATTACGTATTTGTTGTGGTGTGAAAGTTTATATATATCTCCTGGATTGTGGCAGACACTTCATGGAAAAGCAAGTCATGGGCGAGCTTGTGCGAATACTAAAGCTGAGCAGGATCAGTAGCGTTCCACTTCAGTTGCTGCAAACAGTGAGCATTATGATCCAGAACCTTAGAAGTGAACATGCTATATGTGAGTTAATAAGCTAGTGAAGTTCCCTGTTCTGCAGTTTACTTGGTCTTTCAATCAGATTTAAGTATGTTGGTGGGCTTAATGATATTTCTCTGCTGAAAATTTTGCAGATTATATGTTCAGTAACGAACATATGAACTACCTGATAACGTATTCGTTTGACTTTCGGAATGAAGAACTATTGTCATACTACATATCTTTTTTAAGGTTTGTTTTGAGCTCTCACTCTAATTAATCTTATTGACGAGTGCTGTTGATGGTTGCGCTGTGTAAAACCTGTTTTACATCTTTCCCGTTGGCATTGCTAATCAGATCCCTGGCTATTTGTGTGTTGGTTTTTTGTAGAGCAATAAGTGGAAAGCTGAACAAGAACACAATTTCTCTGCTTGTGAAGACTTGTGATGTAAGATTTATGCTCTCAGAATATTTGTCTTCTGGTGATGATTTGAAATCTCTTAGAATTGCGTAATATTGTCTTCAACATACTTGATTAGCAACTATTGTGTTTATGATTTATGAGGCACTGAAATTGTATGCCTTTGAGGCTTTGACTATACAAGATTGACAATGATACTGGCTTTTCTACCTTAAGTGGATTTGTATTCAAATAGGTTTTCTTTTAAGAATAGTTGATTGCTTTTTTTCTCTTTTAAAGAAAGAATTATCTTTTGGATGGGGAAGACTGAGGAGAAAACTGGCTTTATATATCTGTGATGTCCAAGCATTTTCACTTTATCTTTCTATGAATTAGGATGAAATTGTCTCGTTTCCACTGTATGTTGAGGCCATAAGGTTTGCATTTCATGAGGAGAACATGGTTCGCACTGCAGTACGAACTGTAACCCTTAATGTTTATCACGGTGAGATTTTGCTGTTTTACATAAACCCTGAACTCTGTATTTGTTATTTTCTTCATTTCCTTCCAGAACTTGGTTCTTTTTTATGAAAATTATGATTTCTTATGACATATTCTTCTTAATTTTCAGTTGGCGACGATGCTGTAAATAGATATATAACCAGCGCACCTCATGCAGATTACTTCTCAAACTTGATTTCATTTTTTAGGAAGCAGAGCATGGATTTTAATAAACTCGTCTCTGATACTTTGACGTAAGCTTCATAAATTTATCTCTCTTTCATCTTGTAGTTTAAGACTTTCTTGTGTCCTGAAAGAGCAATTGTGGTTACTTCATTACTAAATACTGAGACAGAAATCCGGGACCAGATTCAACCTCTACAATAATTGCAGCTGTTGATGACATTGAGGATAACCTGTACTACTTCAGTGATATTGTCTCCGCTGGAATTCCTGATATTGGGACGCTAATAACGGACAGCTTTCTGGTGGTTCTGATATTTCCGTTACTTTTTCCTTCCTTGAGGATAGTTGGTGATAATGTATGAAACCTCACTTTATGACATTCTCATTTCACCTGGATCCACTTAGGTAGATTTTTGTTCTTATTATGTAGCTGGTTCTTATTAATGTTTAGTAGTACATTAATCCAGGAAATGCAAAGTGGTGTTGTCACTTCTCTCTACTTACTTTGTTGCATACTGAGGATACTCAAAATCAAAGATTTGGCAAATACCATAGCTGCTGCTCTTTTTTATCCCTTAGAGGCCTTTACACAGAGTTCTTGGGGTAAATTCAATGGTCATATATCTGGTGATGGTTTCACATCTAAAACTGAAGTGTCAGAAAATGATAATCTTAACAGCTACGATCCAAGATGTTCGACGGTCAATGCTCCATACGTACCTAGTTCTTCAGGGTTTCATTCAGCCCATGCTCGCTCACAAAATGATTGTAGCAGTTCAAATTTGTCTTTAAGGTAAAAAGGCATTTAAGTCATATTTTCTTGTACTAATGTCAAGTTACACCAAGAACTGTTCTCTCTGTTTGTTTTCCTGCTTGTCACTGGAACTGGGCATGTAAATGAGTGTATCATTCCTGCCCAAACAGTCCTGGATATGTTAATGAGTGTATCATATTGTGTTGTATTAGAGAAATTACTAGCTTTTTGGTTCACACATACATACATCCTTCTGATGATGCTCGTAGAGTTAAAACATATTTCAATACAGCAAATTGCAACTTAGGAGTTTATATATGTATGATTTGGATCAAGTTACCAATGTAAGTTCAAACAAGCTTACATCGTTAGGTAACTTTTTTTTTTTTTATTATCTTTTTTTACTAGACTTACCATTGTATAGAAAGTCTATTGTTATAAAGCTTGATATTGATTTGAAATTGTTGTGTGTACTTATGTACACATCGAAATTGACATAATACATTTTAAAGTATGTTAAAAACAAGTTTTTTGATGCAGCTGTGCTACTTTAAGTTGTGATCAAAACTTCACGTCTTGAGTGCCTTTAATGACTTCTATGATTGATGTAGGGAAGTTTTGCTTGCATATGTAACAAAAGGGAACGATATTGAAGTGTTGGGTTCTTTGGGTCTGCTTGCAACCCTGCTGCAAACTAAAGGTTGTGCCACTGTGTGTTTGTTTGCCTTACCATTACATCCCTTTCTGTGTATTTTGATATATCTCATTTTGTAGAACTTGACGAGTCAATGCTAGATGGACTTGGAATTCTACCCCAACGTAAACAACACAAGAAACTCTTATTGGTAAGCCACATTCTTCCATTTAACTTATTTCTAGTATGTAAAATTTTACAATGGGCTTCTGCACTCTGCACTGCTCCGTTTCTTGGTATAGTAGATTCATTTGACGTGTTTGGGGTGGGCTTGAAGGGCACCTATCACTTGTGTTCTTGGTGTGGGTGGGGTGCTTCTTAAAGTAGTGGTGGAGGAAGAGAGTGCTCGTGTGGGTGGCATGTTAAGTTAGAGGCTTAGATCATAATCACTTCTAGAGAAGTAAGCTATTAAGCTGACAATTGAAAGGATTAAGTGGCATAGACTGCCTTGATCAGTATGAGAGCTGAATTTTAAGTGAACTGACACAATGGTTGATTTTACGATATAAACTGATGTGAATTATGTTCAAAATTCACCTTTTTGTGATGTATGCCCTAGGATAATTGCCTATCGTTTGAAGGTTTGAAAACCAGCCAACCTAGTAATATTCATTTTTTATTTATTTTGATGTATGGCTAATATGATGCCTGATTGGCATTGCATATTCTTGCAGGAAGCTTTGGTTGGTGAGGCTTCAGGTGAAGAGCAACTTTTTTCTCCCAAAAATAGCTTAGCTAGGGACGGAATGGGTAGTGAGCTTGAGTATTATCATGAAAAGATCAAGGTTTGCACTTCCCTCTGTGCATCCTTAACTGCTTTATTTTTACTTCTCGCTGCCAATATTTAGAAGCTCCATGGCTTGATAGTTGGTTTCCTTATAATTACCATGTTTTACAGGAGCATTATGGAGTATCGTCTCAGGCTACTGATGTGGGAACAAGTCCTCTTGTACGTAGATTTCAGGTAAATCTTTCTCTCTAGTATGTTCTTGTTATGATATAATTTTTACTTTGTTTATTGTTTTTGCAATAGTTTATGTAGACCGTTTTAAAGTTCCTATGGATTACTGTTAGGCACATTATTCAAATCCAAATAAAAATTTTAATTCCTATGTTTATGTATGGTGTATTTTTCAGGTGATTGATGCATTAGTTAGCCTCTTCTGTCGTTCTAATATATCTGCAGAGACACTGTGGGATGGTGGTTGGCTTCTACGCCAGTTGCTTCCTTACAGTGAGTCAGAGTTCAACAGCAACCACCTTGAATTGCTGAAAGTACGTACAAAATTGTCTTCTCCAACAATTTGCATATCGTTTTACAGATATATCAAAGTTTCCCACTTTTGCTTTTTAAGTTGAACTGATATTTATGCTTGCCATATTGAAGTACCAATGGTCACTTTCTAGTTTCTAGACTACTTTCTGAAACATCAATTCAGTAGAGCTTTAAAGGAAGCTGAGTAGTTTGAGAAAGATACCAATACAAAATTATTTAGTACTCTACATGCATTACAAAAGTTATGATGGAATCATTTTTGTTTTTAATCTATAGTAATGGGATTCTTTACCGTGCAATTGTACCAATGATTTAAGTGATTAATGACGAACTAGTACATGACATGAGTACAGATATGAATTTATCTTTCCCATGTGAGTGACTGGTATAAAGGACAGGATACTGCATGCTGAAGAAAATAGAAATTGAAACAAGTAAATAGGAGAATATTAAGTAGAAATAATAATAGGGTTTCTTGAAATATTGCACTTTTTGATAAACCATGCCTTGGTGAGCACTGCTCTATGTTCTCATTGTCTTTGATATTGAACCCGCATTTAGAACCATGATTGTAGAAATCCATATATGAACCAAGGGTAAAAAAGAAAAGATTTGATATATGCCCCAGGGATATACTAATTTCATCTCATCTGTGGTGTTGTATGCATTTCCGGATGAAATTACTCATGCAGGTTTCATACAATAGTTGTGCTTCTGCTCTTATGGAGGAGGCTAGAGGTATTTGGTCCGACTTTCTTGTTACTGTTCTCTGTGAAGAGTGGAGAAAGTGTAAAAGAGGTGAATTTCATATAATTTATTGTGCTGCTTAATTATTGTAGTGTTCAAGAGTTTACTTATGTGTTTGATCTAGAAAATTTTCAAACTGTAGCAATGGAGTCATCATCTCCTCGGAAAGAATGGACTTGCATGCTTTTGCCACCACACAAGCTCTCTTCTGAAGGTAAGCCTCTATCTATTTAAAAAAAACTTCCTTTGCCTGGTTGCTGTAATGAAAGGAAGCATGAGTAGTTAAATGACCTGTGTGTTTTTCTACAGTTGATGTTCCAGATGAATCATCATTTGTTGCCGGAGAAAGAATGCTTGAGTTGGTGAAGGTTTGTGCTTTATATTATGTTCATTTATTTTAAATGCAGATTAATATACAGATGTCCAATACCGGTGGACTATTCTTAATTGCTGTTCTTCGTGGATGGTGTCTTTTTCCTGTTTAGGTATTTGTACTGCAACATCAACTTCAAATATTCGCTCTTGGTAAACCTTTACCTGAACAACCTCCAATTCATCTTCCTGGGGATCTCCCTGTGAATCATCGTGCCAAGACTTGTGGGCTTGATGTGTCGGGCCCAAAGCCAGGCATTGAACTCAGCCTTGGTAATTTGTCCGAAACTGCAATCCTGTATTCTTTCCACTGATTTTACTTAAGGTTTTTACTCGGTGTAGGATGGATAGAACAATAAAGGAAGGATGAAGATAATTAGGAGAGGGAGATAAGGAAAACAGAGGAAGGACATCTCAGTGGTAATCTTAGTTGCAAGTAGATGTCCAAGAATCCAACACAATGTACAAAAGTGAACTAGTCAAACCCAACCAATAGTAAATATATGCTCAGCTTGATAACCAAGTAATGGACTAATGATTGACAACAAAATTATTCTGGCTTTGGCATTTAATGAGATGCCTGTTTTGAAGTTTCTGTACTAGCCAGTGGTCATGCACAAAACAAATGATCTCTCATCTCAAATTAGCTGTGTGTTTATGAAATAATATATTGAAAGACTTATGTTGATTTTGAAGCAGTAAAATGGATTGGGGAAATTGGCATGCCATATAATGGATTATGATGGTTAAGCGACCTAAATTTATAAAGCTGGCAATAAACTTCACACCTGGCGGTAAAATTCTCCAAATTTAACATTTAAGGAAAGACTGAGTTGTCTTAATAATAATTTAGTGTGTAAATTGTAGTGGCTTCTCAATTGTATACATGAATGGTAGTTCCATCAGGTTGTATTTTCCATGTAGTTTCTTTCTGTTCTACTTACGAATGCTACATGCTTCTGACTTAAGTTGGCCACAACTACTGATTGTTAAGTTTCTCTTATTTTTCCATTTGCAGGTGATGCTGTGCCCTGTAGAATTGCTTTTGAAAGGGGCAAGGAACGCCATTTTTGGTTTCTTGCAATCTCTGTAGGAACATCTGGGTGGCTTGTCCTTGCAGAAGAATTGCCACTGAGGCAGACCCATGGAGTCATTCGGGTTGCTGCACCTTTGGCTGGTTGTAACGTATGTATATTGCCTCACACTGTTATCTTCCTGGGCATTGGTTTGTAGACTTCAGCTAATCTCCATATGATAGTCTTATGAATTTTTTTATTCTTATTGTTTAGCCCAAGATTGATGATAAACATCCAAAATGGTTGCATGTGCGGATCCGGCCATCCGCTTTGCCCTTTCTGGATCCTGCAAAATTCAATGATCATGGGAAATCAAAGACAAAAGCTTTGATAGATGGAAGATGGACACTAGCTTTCCGGGATGAGGAATCTTGCAAGTCTGCTTTACTGATGATTGTTGAAGAGATGGGTTTGCAGAGTGATGAGGTTCATAGAAGATTAAAACCGTTGCTCAACCTTGAAATTGCAACAGATTCATCAAGCTCGTCTGTATGTGATCCTGATGATTCCTCTTCGTTTAGAACACAACCTAATTCATTGTAAGTTCTTTGGCTTGGTTTACCGTAGTGGGTTGTTTGGTTGAGGGGTGAGAAATTATTTAAGTCTCATCACCCTTTTGTATATGCTCCCAAAATATATAGCAGATTTGTAGATTAGCAAATGTGGCTTAGTGTCATTCTTTTTGTATACTAGCCTTTCCCTGCCTTCATCTTGTAAGTTTTGCCCTTGCTCCTCTCATTTTGTAGCAGCTCTAACTTAGGTCATCCCATCTCTTTTTCCCGATTTCTATTATGTACGCTCTGTAGCAATTGTAAATCTGAGGGAACCCCATAAAGAAAGTCCTCCTCTTTTTTTCCCCCTTCTTTTTCTTGTCTACTTCCTCCCCCCTCCCTTTTCTCTCTTTTCTCTCTTTTTTTGGGGTATAAATGTGCCCTAACGCTTACTATATGGTGTAATGAAAGCTATTTGCCTATTTCTCTCTTCCCCCCTTGCCCAAGTGGATATATACTTATCTTTATGTTGGGTTGTGTTAGTACTGTTCATTTTTATCTCGTAATGCAATAAAGGAGAAAGAAGCATTATGAAGCAATGCATTGAGTAGCAACAACGTCTCACACTCTGAGCTGGATACTTTGCATTTGGGGTTTGGATTTTGTAGATTTTGTGGACAAGGTAGTCCTTTAACTTCTTAACAATAAAATCGTCAAAATCTCAATTTTATTAAAAATGACTGAATTTTAACATAAAATTAATGCTTCGAAACACACTGAAAGAGGTATAGAGTACGTGTCATTGTTCATTGCTGAGGGTAATACTGCAACAACTCGAATATGGTTGTTGGGGGGTTAATTACGTTGGTTTCAAGTTATCTAAGCCACAAAGGCTGCTCTAACGTAATTTCGCTAGATCAAAACGGTCGAGCATTCAAAATCAACACTGGAGTTTGGCCGATGCATTGACATTGCTAATTATTGAAGCTTTTTCCTGATGGAACTATACTAACCCTTTCTCTATTTAGTAAATGAAATCCCGTCTGACTGTCCGAGCGGCTCTAGTTTGTTGCCTATTGTTCAGTCGAAAAGAGGCACCCTACCCTATTGGGGCGGAACACACAGCATTGGAACTAGGGGTGTTCAAATCCAAACCGATCCAAATTAAACCGCTCATCTAATCCGATTCAAACCGAAAACCGATTAAAACCGCACTAATTCGGATTTGATTGGATTCTATTTTTTGCAAACCGCTGGATCGGATCGGATTTCGGATCTACTTTTCATAACCGATCCAATCCAATCCAAACCGCACAATGTGCTATAATATTATTATTTTATTATTATATTTACAATTATACTTATAACATGTTTAATTTGTTATAGATTTTTCTATTATTCATGTATTATTATTATTTAATAAATATTTTATGTTCAAAATGTTATTTATTTATTTATTTTAACTAACCTATAATTTTATTTCTATTGTTATGTTATCGTTGGCTTTTTAAGATATTGTTAAAGACTTATTATGTCATTGTTGATTATTTAAAATTTGATGTTGAGACTTGTTATATGTATTTAATTTTTTTTATTTAAAAAACCGCAAATCCAAACCGATCCAAACCGCTTGTAATCGGATCGGATCGGATCGGATTTTCAAAAAAATTTCATCCAATCCAAACCGCACCGCACATAGTATTTTTTTGCGATCTGCATCAGCATCTAGTTCGGTAGTTCAATAGTATTTTTTTGTTTAAATGTAGGTAGGTACCAGGTACACACAAGATTTTTGAGCTGCCAGGATCACAAACTCCTTCAAATTATGTGTGAATTGTGAAAGCAAAAAAGACACAAGTGAAAGCTGTACCACATAATATAATTAAAAT
The DNA here is from genome assembly GCF_059453495.1 of Arachis ipaensis. Lineage (NCBI taxonomy): Eukaryota > Viridiplantae > Streptophyta > Magnoliopsida > Fabales > Fabaceae > Arachis > Arachis ipaensis. Next base: position 151,757,225 of record NC_142436.1, on the reverse strand, counting down.
GTGAACAACGCCGTTCATATAACAAATTCCACTTCATCTTTAATCAAGTCTTGAATAATGAGTAATGACCCTTAAGACTCATACATACCCAGCGAATATTTTTACCAAGAATTGTTGTTATTTATTTCCATACCTATGAACCCTCTGATCAATCCATTCCCTCATATCACTCAATACAAGGTTAGCACTCTCGTCAGGCTCCCCTTGAATCAAAGAATGGTACATCCCTTCGTACAGCTTCAACGACTTGTCCTCACTCGAAGCCTTCTCATACAGCAACTTGGATGAAGACGGACACGTAACGCCATCAGAGGTGCCATGCACTGTGAGAAACGGCGCCGTTACCTTGGAGAAGTTATCCTGCACGTACTGGGTAACCCTAAGGAGCTCCCTCATGGTCCCAACCCTAGGTGGACCCGTGTACCTCCTCGGGTTTGACGCTATGATCTTCAGCTTCTCGGGATCCCTGATTGCCTTCCCAACCATCTTGTTGTCAGGCATAGCGGCCCACGTGTCGGCCCATCCGAAAAGAAGCCCATACGCGAACAGATGAAGCCTGCTGGGCTTCATATCCTCGGGGATCACGAAAAGCGGTGCAGAGAACATCAGGCCCGTCCACGTATCGGGTTCTGATTTAAAGTACATAAGCAGGGTTGCGAGACCACCCATGGACTCACCGAAGAGGAACGCCGGGAGATCCTTGTACGGCTCACTGCGGCGGACGTGGAGGAAGAAGGAGAGCGAGGCGGATGCCACTTTGTCCATGTCGCCGAGGTAGCAGCGGAGGCCATCGGAGCGGCCGTGGCCTAGGAGATCGGCGGCGAAGACGGCGTAGCCCCAGGTGGCGAAGTTAATGCAGATCTTCTGGAAGAGCCAACCGGTGTCGGAGCCGTAGCCGTGGGTCATGAAGACGGTGGCTTTGACTTCGTTAGGTTGAAGGTCCAATGGGAGGAAGCTCTGCGTGAAGATTTTGCCGTGTGGCGTGTCGAAGAATGATTTGGTGTTTCGCACCCCCTGGGAGGTGTAGTACTCCTCCTCGGGCATGTGGCCCCAGAAGTTAGGGGGTACCTCCGCTTTCTCTGCTGCCATTGTTGTTTCCCTCAATTATCGAGTCACTGCAATTAAGAAGAATGGCGAGAGAGTAGTTGGCGGTGGGTCCCTCGAAGTTGGTGAACTGACCCCATGTGGACCCCACCACTTCCTCAAAAATTTCTAGTTGGTGAGCTGATAACAAGTCCTTCTTTGTGGTTGTTGACTTTTTTTGGGCCTTGTTTTTTTGGTCACCATTTTCGCGCTTTTTGGGCCTACTATTGGCCTGTTTTATATTAGACTGGGCCGTTAATAAAATATGTGAGAGATGGCCAACACAACACCTTTTTCATTTCTCAAGGATGGTAAACTTCTATTCTTTTTAAAAACTTTAGTAGGAGTACTTTGCTTTACAACAAGAACTGCACCACCATTGTGATTTGTGAACTATTCTGTCAACTTAAAAAAATTGGATAACTCTTACCACTAATTAAAGCGAGGGACCCAAGTAGCATTGAGGTTTTGAAAGAGCCAAATTAGAAGGCATGCCTTTTGGAGAAACTCAAAGCCATCATTACGTGGTTGGTACAATATACCAAATGCCAAGAATGTCACACGGTGGGCCACAACCAGGAGAATGTAAATACTAAATAACATTCTTAATGAATCAATTTATAATATTGAATCGATCTAAGATCTTAGTAAAAGAAAAATAGTTTCAGCCTTCAGGTAACATATATTAAGCAAACAAGTGGTATGTATGTTTTTAATAGTTAAAATAAATAGCACATAAGAATTTGTATTTGTATTTTTTTCCCTCTCGGAATCATAGTTTGAACTGCCACGACAATTTTATTTCGGAGACCACTTTGATAAAGACATTAAAAATATCTTTCTTTTAAAGATGTTTACATGTGTCACGATATTATTGGACATTTTTATTAAATCGATTAATAATTTAGTTTTTAATAAATCAGAACAAAATCGGTTTATTATAACAACAAAAAATCCAATTATCCGCACTATAATTATTATACTAGATTTGATCCGACCAATTTACACCATCTAAATCGAATCATGTTTAAATTTTTTTGATAAAAAGACAAATATATTCCTGATTTTTGTTTTGAAAAAAAAAATCTATGATCTAGTGGATTATGTAAATTGTGGATTATGTAAATTGATCAGTTCGACTGGATTTAATAACAATTGGGTTTATTGTTATTGTTATAAAAAAATCGGTTTTATTCTAAGTTGTTAAAAAATTAAAAAATAATCAATTTATTAATACGTCCAATAATAATGTGACACTTAGTGTCTTTACAAAAAGACGTTTTACGAGCATCTTCCTTTTATTTCATGTCCATCGTGAATATCTATCATTCAACTATCATAGAGCATCATTATGAAAATTGTAAAATAGCAGGACATTCAAGTGCATGCTTTTTTCTAAAACCAATATAAAATTTCTTGATCTTCATGCAGAAAATTAAAATCATAATGGTGTTTTAATTTGAGAAAAAAGACACACGCACGCACTTAGCTTCTACCGTTCAATAAATCATGAAACACTTTGAGATCAAAGTAATGATACACAACTTTGAAGAAATAAAATTGGAACAATAATGTCAATATTGTCTTCTAGTGTAGAAAGCTAGATTGCTTAGTACTTTCTGCATATCTATATTTATGTATTGGTGGTGAAATTCGAAGACACATAATAATGATGGGGTGTTCTTCGATTACACAGCACATAAAAGAATAAGTTTTGAAAAATTAGCATAAAACTTTGTTTTGTTTTTACCTTATTCGGTCATTTGGTCCAACCTTTCATTCCAAAGCACCAATTTTTTTCTTTTTTTTTTTTAAATGTGAGTATTAAGGATGTGTTACACTTACACAGATGCTAATTAATTACTCATTTGACACTGACATATATCTGCATGATCCTATTTATACCTTGTTGTTGCATATTATAAATCACCACTACTCTCTCAAGACCATTGAACTCAGTAAATAAAACAGAAGAAAAACAAACACATGCTATTATGAAAGATTAATTAACACTTTAAACAAAGCTATTTCCATTTCCATTTTACACCTTGTGGACCAATTTTACAAAGAAACCCTCTAAATAGTACCCAAAATCGTTCACCTCATCAAGTAATTAACTTGAACACACTTTGGCAGAGATGAACCCATAAACCCCTCATTCCTATCCAATTTTCTATTATCTCCTTTACCATTACCACTCCAACAAAGTCTAAAAAGTATACCCTTCTCTTCCCCCCCTCCATACTTAACTCTTTCTAATAAGCTTCTTTGAAAAATTTCTTTCAGCCATTTCTCAAATTGGCTGTTAGTAAAATAACCACACCTATTACAAATTTCCTCAATTACCCTCTCATCTATACTAAAATTCATCAGATTCTGCTTCCCACAAGCATCCTCAAAACACCCTTTGATCTTAGTTAAGAACATCTCTGACTTTTCCCTCTCCCTAGCTGGACTTGTGTTGAGTTCAAACTTGTTCTGAATGGAATCAAGAAATCCATTTGGGTTCAGTGGATCAGCCGCAGTTTCAAGAGTCAAATCACTTGAAATTGGGCTACTCTCTCCTGTTTTGTCATCATCATCTTCATCAGCTTTCATGTTGAGATCAAGGGTGTTAAAGCTTGAGTTTCTTGATAAGTCCTTTTTTCTGCTACTACATTGTTCATGAACCAAGGATGTATCTTCATTATTCTCTTCAATTCTTGGGCTCTTGATCTTGGAAAACAAATCCAGCTCAGCCCTGCGCTTGTGGCCAAAAATTGGTGGCTCCAAGTTATTAGGCTTGGTTTCACTGACCTGCAACATAAAACTCATCACAAAGTCCTGATTTTTCTCTTCATTATTGCTTGTGAATCCACCACTTGTCAGTATGAACACTACTTGGCTTGATGAATTCTCTTCAGCTATTCTTAAATTTCCAAACTTTCCCGTTTCAAATCCATCAGAGATGCATTTCCTGAACTGGGCATCAGCAAAATCAACATTTTCAATCAGCACCACAAGTTTTTGATGATGGGATTTCAATGCTTGAACCAGCATCTCAGAATGTGAAGCCAAGGAAGCCTCTTTCCTCTTCAGCATGTCCATGTGAAGAAACTTGTTATCTTCTGAGCCAAAAAGTGATTCTTTAACAGCAAGTGCCAACCTTGTTTTGCCAACTTTGTCATTTCCTTGCAAGAACAACAAAGTGATGTTACCTTGTTTTGCGGGTTTGGAATGAAGCAAGGCCTCTGCTATGGAAGGAACAGTCTCAGAGTGCCATGGCAAATTCTCCTGCAACAGTTTACAAAAATGAGCTCTTCGCAGTGTTCTATCGGTTATATTTTCCACCACCACCGTTTCACTACCTGAACTAGAACCACCATTCCCAAGAGCAAGAGTAGTCTTTATTACTTCTTTACCTTCCAATAACTCCATGGAACCTAAGACTGGTTCTGTTGTTGCTTGCCTTTTATCGCTGAAATTGAACTCAATGGTGCATGAATTTTGACGCCTGAATCTAGATACAAGATTGGAACCATGTGTTGGTGTTGGTTTATCTGTAAAAGACACAGAACTTGATGAATTATTGTTAAAAGTGTAGGACTTTGCATTCCAACTATTGTTGTTGCTCCAATAATCCTGAGCTTCTTGTTTGGTTTGGTGAAGACACTGGCATAGCCTATTCCATTTTCTTTTCAACTCGGTTAATTCATCCTGAAATTTAATTAATACATTCAATTATTATTCATAAGCCATCACTAATCACTAAACTTAATTTATTTGTTTGTTTAACTATTACCTTCTGATGATTTGTTTCGGTGGTATGAGGCTGAAGCCATAAAGGTAACGTTTTGTTGTGACCTGGTCTGAGAAATTGAGATTCCTTTTCATAATTTGAGGCACATTCTTCACAGCAATTGAGCTTTGTTTCCATTACACTACTGGCCAAAAAATAATCTAACTTCAATAATGATAAATCACTTGATTGATGATGATGATAAATCACTATTGGTTCATAATTGATACCAATAATAAGAAGAAGGGTTTGCATGCATAGTTTAGAAAAGACTTCCTTTTCTTGTGTTATTATTATTCTTGCTTTTGATAAAGTAAAAGTTGTGTGTTTCCCGAACTGAGTATCATGTGAATGCGTAATGTCAAATTAAGAGGTTTATGCACTGACAAAATAAAGCGAAGCAGAAAAAGGGTTTCTCTGCATATCACTTCTGCCTTATACCAACCAACCTTGCTTTTGAGACCATAGCCCAGACCACCGTACATAGTACTACGAAACAATATGCAAAACAAACAATAAAGCTTTCAACCCGAATCATCATGCCTGCCCAACTTTTACATGCTTATGTTTTTTCACTTTCTCTTCCATTCTTGTTTCTTCACAATTTTTGCATTATATCAACCTAGTTAATTAATAAGCAAGCCAGTTTCATTTCTAGTCACTGATTACACATTTTTCCATAATTACATTAAACACTAAAGTAGCTAGTTACTAATAGACATTAACCTATTCATTAATCAACTTTTGAGTTAATACTCAATTTGGCCTGAACTTGCATGCGAATCTCAATTTAGTTCTTAAAATTTTAATTACCTCTATTTAGTCCCCAAATTTTATAAATGTGCCTCATATTAGTGTCTGAGACGATTTTTAGTTAAAAACGTTAATGGAGCGTTGAAATGAACAACCAAATACCACACTGAAACATGTAAAGTTGTTAGATAAAGTTTCAATAAACACCACTTATGAAGTTGTTTTTTAATTATTTGAGTGTCAAAACTAAAATGACATCATTTTACATATTCTAGTGTGGCATTTGCCTGTCCATAACAGCGTTCTATTAATTATATACATTGAAAATTCTTTCAAGGACTAACATGAGTCATATTCGCAAAATTTGGAAATTAAATAAAGGCAATTAAAACTTTAGAAACTAAATTGAAGCTCGTATACAAATTTAGGGACGAAATTGAGTATTATCTCTTCATCTCTCAACTTTTCTATAAATTAAATAAAAAAATGTTATATACCCAATCTTACATACTTCCATTATATATTATGTAAAATTATCTAACAGTTCTACTGTTATTATTGCATGAAAACAATTTAATGTGATGAAAAAATTTGGAAAGGTTGATGATTAGTTAATACCTGGAAGAATGGAGAGTCAAGGCAAGTCCAGCTGAAGGAAGAAGAAGAGGCTGAAGAGACCATTGAATCTCAAGAGGGGGTTGTCTCATTTGACACCTGATGTATGTCTGATATGTTGCTGTTGCAATTAGCCACACTTTTTTTGTTGTTTCCCCACATTCAGTTGTTGCAGAAGAGAACAACTTGCCTATTTCCGAAACAACATGATCCACTACTGTGCTATAACAACCGCCGCCGCCACAAACTCCGTCGTCCCCTTCTTCTTCTTCTTTTTCTTCCTCCACTGTCCACTTCAGGTCTCCAATGTAGATAATGATGCCATGGCCATTATAAGAATCATCCACCTTCCTCTTGAGTTCCATGAGTTTCATCTCAACTTCGCTTCTCTTCATGTGCTTCAATGATCTGAATTGTTGGAATCTGATGAACTGTGTTGTCTTCAACTCATGAGGCACCTCTGACCTCTGAAACCTTCCAATGATCTCTCCGACAAGAGATTCCGTCAACGAAACGGAGTCACCAACTATGACAACGTTCTTCTTCTTCTTCTTATTATTATTATTATTGTTATGATTAGTCCTTAGAAGAATATCCATAACCGCTTTGACATCATCCTCCTTAGAAGAAGATGATGGTGCAGTAGCGGTGGTGGTGATGAAGGGATACAGCAAGGACGGTGGTTTCTTAGGCGGAGAAGAAAAGATAAGGTGGTGGTTGGTGGTGTTATCAGAAGCAGAAGGGGAGCAAGGAGAAGAAAAAACACCACCACCGCGAGCGGAAGCGTTGTAAGAATGGAAAACAGAAGAAGGTGGAGAAGAGTTATTAGACAAGTCTTCCAAGTTGTTCTTAATGGCGGTGCTGGAGAAGCCAGCTTCTCTCATGACGCGGCTGACGCTAGGATCATCGAGGATGGATATGGTAAGGTGTTCAAGCTCGATCTTAACGGCCAGAAGAGGTTGGTTCTGGTTCTGGTGGTGGTGCTGGTGGTGGTGCTGGTGGTGCTCGACGCAGCCTCTGCGCTGGTGAGCCTGAGCTCGCTTGAGAGCGGCAACGAGGGCGTTGGAGAGAGAAGGCTGAAGAGAAGAGTGAAGAAATGGAGAGGGAGTGGTGGGGAGCCTGTTGAGGGCGACATTGAAGCAAAGCTCGAGGGCTCTGTAATGGAGAAGGTGTTGAGAGGAAGAAGATGAAGGGTGAGAAGTGAGGCAGGCTCGTTTGAAGGAGGGAGAGAGGGAGAGGAGAGTGGGTGCCACGTGGAGAGGAGTGAGCTGAGCATGGCCTCTCCGGCGAGCCAAGACAAGAGAGTGTTTGAGAACAGAAGCAGCCTCCGCCGTAAGAGTCTGCTGCAAACCGCCGCAGTTTGGTAGTCCTGATGAGCGCATAACTTGAATGGAACCCCCACCCCGCCGCCGCCGCCGCCACCTCACTCTGATGATCAGAACAAAACAGAGAAAGCTTTTGAATTTCGTTGGTTTCTATGATCGATTCGTTGATGGTAGATACAAATAATATCACACCACACACCACCTTCTTTATACTTCTTCTCATTCCATCTTTCTCCTTTTCCTTTTCTTTTAATTTTTAATTTTAAATTAAAAGCAGCTTTATTTTTGTTAATTAAATCCACCTATATTTAGAATTTATTTAGATACGGTGAAAATTTAAATATGCCTTCTTATAAAGATGATAGTTATTAATTTATAAATATTGGATGATTTAATTTGATGATATATGTTTGATTAAATTGTTATTTAAAGATTTTTAACTAAATTGGTATTTTTTAAAGGGAGCTACTCAAATGAAGATGCAAAAGATATCTTTTTATGAAGATGCTTTGTATAAAAGTGTGATTTATTAATTTGGCCACATTTTAAATAAAAATAACACTTTTATAACATATTAAAATCTAACCCTACAATTCATTATCTAAGGGTCAAAAAGAAAAATCATCACATGAAGACAATTATAATATCTTCATGGAAGTACCCACCTTTTTTAAAAGGTTATATTAGAAATATAATTATTTATACATCTTTTTTATTATTTTAAAATTTTAAAAGAAATAATTTTAATTATAATATATAGTATTGATCTTCCATAATATAAAAGTCTAAATTTTTATCTTTATTAATTCCACAAAAAAAAATTTAGAATCAGACATATAAAAAAAAGAATTATGCAAATATTTACCAAACAAAAAAATATATATAGTATAAAAAGATATATTAGGTATAAAATTATTCATGTATTTTTTCTACCAAAAAAAAAACAATATAAAAATGTGTTGAGCTATTATTACATTAGATAAATAAGTTTTCTTTTATAATTTATTTTAGGGTAAAATATATTTTTTGTCTCTAAAGTTTGACAAAAGTTTCAAAAATACCCCTAAGTTTTATTTTGTTTCAATTTTATCCCAAAAGTTTTCGATTTGCATCAAATATACCCCTGACGGCTAATTTTTCAAAAAATTTAAGACCAATTCAACAACAATTTCACAAGAACAACCCTTAACATAAGCAAATCAAGTATAATTTTCATGCATTATTGTTAGATTGGTCTTAATTTTTTTGAAAATTTAGTCGTCGAAGGTATATTTGATACAAATCGAAAACTTTTAAGACGAAATTGAAACAAAATAAAACTTAGGGATATTTTTAAAACTTTTGCTAAATTTCAAAAATAAAAAATATACTTTACTCTTTATTTTATTTTAGAAAAAAACTCAAGAGATAGCAAAAACTGTTTTTTTTTTTTTTTTTCAATTTTTAGTTATTAGCTCAATTTTTTTACTCTGATAATTCATAATTTTAAACATTACTAACTAAAAACAACAGATGATTATGTTTGTCTTCAAGCACTTCTATCTCTTTATTTTAAATTAATATATACTAGCTAGCTAGCTAATACCCTCTCACTTGCAGTTCTCTGATTTCTTATACATACGTCATTTTAATTAGCAATATAGCGACTTACATATGCATGATCTTATATATAAAACATGGTTAACTTATAATATAATAATATACAATCATATATAAAGAGAGAGAAACAAGTATAAAAAGTTGAACTTTAATTTAACTGCAGTTTATAGGTGTTCATGTGGTAGGTGCACCAGAATAATATTGTTGAAGCATGATTAATAATAATTTGATCGTTATTATACAGATAGAAGAAGAGCATATATATATATATATATATATATATATATATATATATATATATATATATAGATCACAAAAACTATTGAATACGTAGATTCGATTATGTTGCTTGGTTATTTTCTGCTACGTTATTATTCACTGCATGTCTCTCTGCCCATGTTTGTGGACCCGAAAAATTCAAAATTTTTACTCACTACTCCGACCCAACAACAAGCCCCCCAAAAATTCAAAAATAAACGGAAAAAGAATGAACACAATAACATCAAACAGATTAAAAATATAAAAAGAAGATAAAAGTAAATTGCAATAATAGATCACATGCATTTTCCTTTTCTCCTTTTTACAAAATATGAACATGGATATATATACCAAAACATAATTTGTCTTAATAAAGAGACCCAAAAAGCAAGGGTGTTTCTGCTATACCACCATTATTGCCCTCTTTTATATATATATATACACAATAGTTATAGTTATTATTGCTCCATTTTGTTATTCTCTTAGAACTCCTACAAGAGTTTAACCTAATTTTAAACTTTTTGTACGTAACGTAGGCCAATAACTAATTTGTCGCGAATCTAAATTCTATTTAAGGATTTATTATAGGCTAATGAGTTGCTGCATGTATAAAACAAAATTCGAAACCCCAACACTTGTTTAAGCGGACAAATAAACTGACCACTCGACCAAATCAAAGCGAAATTAGTTATCTTTGTCTCAATCTAAAATATTTTGTTTAACTTTCATTGCATTATTCTAGTTAAATTATTCCTTTTATACCTTCTTTTAATATAAAAACTCAAATGCAATCAATTTCACGTGAAGTTAATAGTTAAGAACTATTAAATAATTTAATTGTTTTGACTAAATTTTCATCTAACGACTCTCAATTATTAATTTCATGTAAAATTGACTGCAACTAAGTTTCTACCTTCTTTTAATCCGAGTTAATAAAAGCTTTATCTTATCCTTATCAATAGATTAGATTCTTATTGAGATCGATGCATGAGAGGTAGGATCTCCAGATATCTATCGTACTATATATAGTATATATTTGTTTAGATATAGTTAATTAATAATAACTTCCCTTTTTTACATTTTTGTTAGATAAGGGTTACGTTATTTGTTGCTTTTATTTAATTTGTGCATGATAATTATTAATTAAGGACTTTTGATATAATTAACTTTATCATCAGATGACATAAATTATGTCACATGCATAATGTTAAAGGAATAAATAGATCTACACAACGACGACAGTGACACTACTTATTATATATATATATGATTTAGATAGATTTTTGTAATATTAATAAATAATAAGATAAGATTAAAATGAACAAAATGTTTATATGAAGGTTCGTAAATTACATTTTCGGCTTTTGGTACTTGATGACTTACACTCGTTGTGACGTCTTCAATAATTCCCATGCAAAATAAATAGTTGTTACTGAGAAAGCAGGATTAGACATATCTTTGACCAAATGAATTGAAGCATATGGGTCCTAACGTAGTCATATTAATTTGACCCCTTGCTAGATTCGAAGCCTATGATATGAAATTTAATCATTATAACCTTTACTTTTTAATCAATTTTTCCTTAGTAATTTCTAAAAGAAAAATAAAAAATAGCTAGCTAGCCCAACAAAACATGAAATAAAATTAAAGGTATATATAGAGAGGAATTAAAAATAAACAAACAAAAGCATAGAAAAGTAGATAATCCTAAATATATTTTAATTATATATGTATATTCCATATTTTCCACTCTAATTAAATGTTAGGAAAGACTGGAATAGAAATTGATAACGAAGCTATTTGAGAATAATAGAGAGTTACAATATTTTTTATTCTTGTTAACAATTCTCATAATAATGTCGGGTGTACAGACTTTTTGGCATTTAAAGTTAGAGATATCATGACTTGAAAGTGATGGGTTGATTTTCGTTTGATTATGTGAGATGCAAATACAGCAACAAATACCATGATAAAGATGCATTCGTAGCATGTAAAACTTCCATTGCTTTAGAAGGAACTTGAAATGAGTATTCAAAAAAATTGTCCTGCGCCATCTTAGTGCTTTAAGAATTTATTTTTTTTTTCTACTTGATTGTTTTAAATTTTCAGTCACCCAAAAAAAAAATTAAGGTAGCGTTTGTTTTGAGGTACTGAGACAGAGACCGAGAGACTGAGACTATCGTGTTTGTTAGTTCAGACAGAGACTGGTACTAAAATTTCTGTCTCTGTCTCTAAAATTTCAGTATTTCAGTACCTCCAAAAAGTAGGGACACAGGAGACTGAAATTTTTAGAGATGGAGACTGAAACTTTAATAACATTTTATACCTAAAATACTTTTATTTTAATTAATTAATTCCAATTTTACCCTTTGTGCAAATTAAATTAGAGTTTCATTTTTGTTTCAATTCCTATCTCCCATTTTGCACCAAACAGAATACTGAGATTTATTTCAATCTCTGTCTCTTAGTCTCAGTCTCTCAGTCTCAATCTTTCCGTCTTTGTCTCTCCACCAAACGCTACCTAAGTATTGTAACTAAGAAGAACTGTGTGGAAATTAAAGAACACTTGAAAGTGTATGTATAATGTGATCATAATTAACATTATCAAAGAAGCATATATAAATGATCATAATTCAGAATTAGTACACAAATTAAACTAACAACAAACAGAGTTTTGAAACTTTTGAGGTTAATTAATTAACTATACACAATTTGAACAGTCAAATTAAAAGGTATATGGCAGGCAAAGATATGACCTAGCTAGGTTTATTTGTTACTTTCTTTCTAAAAGGCTAATTTATTTATGGAATATATCCAATTAATACCCTTTTAAGCTTGTCGTTTACACTTATCTCATGATTGAAAGTTTCATAATATATGATGAGAGATGATATTGCTTTAATTTGCTTACTGTGAAAAGTTAAATAAAGTTAACAAAAAAACAGTGAGTGGTTCATATCATATCATAATATGAGTAGAATTTTTGGAAAGAGAGAAGGGAAGAGATGGAAGCACATATATAAATGTATTCATCATTGAACACTCTTTATTACTATCTTTTTCTTCCGATCGATTAAAGATGAAGTGCACCACTAAGTAGGTAATAATGAGCCTCATTCATTTTGGGCTCATCAATGCTCTTACAACAACCCTTTAGCAGTAGAAAAAAAAAATTATATATATATATGTATGTGGTTTTTATTAAAAGGAGGGGTTACGTGCTCAAATCATTGGAACATTATATTTCAAAGTTTGAAAAGTATTATTGGATTTCTCTACTTTGAAGCAAGGGATCTCGCATCCCTTTATGGATTAATTTTGAATGTGTTACTCATTGTGATCGAAAATGAGTGCTATGTAGCTATGCTAGTAGTATAGTACAATAATAATAATAATAATAATAATAATAATATCTTTGGTAGGGGTGAACACGGGTCGGTTTGGTTCGAGTTTATGGTAAAATTAGAACCGAACCGATTAAAATGTAATTGGTTCGGTTTGGTTCGGATTTGTATTTTTTTGTATATGTATCTGAACCAAACCAAACCGATGAAGAACGGATTGGTTCGGTTCGAGTAATTGGGTACCTGATAACTTTGAAATTCATAAAAAATACACCAAATTTTTATCTTAAAAATTTAACAAATACAATAAACATGTAACATCAATAGAAATAATCTAAATATGTTAAACACCAAATACATTAAAAACTAAACTCATTAAAATCCAAACATATTAATAATGAATAATCATTGTCTAATGAAAAAGTCATATATTTTTTTATTTTTTTATTTAATTAATATATGATCGGGTTCGCGGGTTGGTTCGGATTCCGCATTCCCAAAACCGATACCCGAACCAATCACTAACAAAAGTCATCGGTTTAGTTCGAGTTGGACTCGATTACCCATTAATTTCAGAACCAATTTAATTGGTTCGATTCAAATTCCGACGAGTAATCGGATACTTGCTACCCGTGCTCACCCTAATCTTTGGACTTGATGATGGAATGATTTGGTTTGCATGTTCATTAACAGATTTTCAACAAAGCATATGAAAGTAAACTTAAGAGGCTTCATTAACTCAGACAGATCAGGCCCACCTATATATAAATTCAAGGGCTTATCGGGTATTTTACAAAGTTTAATTATTTTATACCTCGTCCTAATAATTTGATGCATAAATATTGTTATTAATCACTATGTGAAAGAACTACTTTTATATTATATTGTTTATGATTATCTAATTCCCCTTATTAGCTTCTATATACATCTGATTTGGAATTTTACAACTACTACTTGTACAGCTTTAATTATTCTTAAAAGGTCATTATTCAAATATTTCTAAAAAGAGCAAAGAAAGGTAGTGCAAGAATCTGCGTGGTTTGACTGTTCCACAATAATGGACTATGCATGTCCCTCACACTCTCAATATTTTTACAGCTGGCTGGGCTTCCTTATCTTATCTTCCTTTAATTTCATAGAAAAAAATTTTCAAAGGTTGCATTTCAAGTTTAATTTTCAATAATCTCCTATTGATTCAAGTACTAAAAGATCAATTTTTGTGGTGATTATATATATACAAAAATGAATAGCACACAAAAAATCAGTTATTAAAATAATTATTATATATATTTTATAGTGTATAAGATATTAGTATTTAATTTGTCTAAAAAAATAAGAAAAATAAAGATAAATTTCACTTTTTATTTTTGTATCAAATAATTAAAAAATTAAACACCAACATATTATATATAATATATTTTTTTAATTGAATAATCAGTTATTAAAAGTTTAGGATAATTAATCTTGCTGTAATAAAATATTAAATCTGCAATAATAGAATAATTAAATTTATTTATAATAGTATAATAAAAAAAATAGATGCTAAATATGTAATTTTATATACAGTCGCTGAATGGTGACATACATGATTGATATTTACATTGGTTCTACCTAGCTAGCTAAAACATTAATCAATTAGCATGCATCTCTTCATTAATTAATTCCTTAAAAGCTTGATTTGTCAAAAGAATAAGCTTGTCATCACTTATAAAAAAAAGTCTTTGATGAGAAGCACGCATATCAAGAGCATCTGATCTGAGATAATAACCTACGTTTATTTTCTTCAGGGTTATTATATGTATAGTTAACTATAAACAACTTAGAGTTGCATGGCGTATCTATCTTGAGATTCATGCGTATGAGATTTTGTAGAATATAATGGTCGGTATACGTAGCATGCTTATATAGTAATTAATTTAACATAAAAAATGATTGTTAAAACTTAAACGTTAAGTGCTGCATCATCATAATATAGTAATTTACAAGAATTTCAACAATAATAATAATAATAATAATAATAATAATAATAATAATAATGGAAGAGCTGGTTGGCTCTTGTAAAGTGGGAGTTAATACAGGCACCAAATAAATTAGGAGGACTAGGGGTGGAAAATGCCATGGTTCGCAACACTTCCTTATTATTCAAGTGGTGGTGGAGATTTTTTAAAGAAGAATGCCCATTATGGAAGAAGGTTGTATGCTCGTGCAATAATCTGAACCTGAACCAGTTGTTATCGACCCAAGCTCTATCTGCAAAAGGGGGCCTGTGGAAAGATATATGTAACCTGCAAATAAAGGAGCAAATTATCAGATAGAAGATAATTGATGGACTTGCTATGAAAGTAGGAGATGGTAAAGCAACCAGATTTTGAGAGGATACATGGTTACAGACGAAAAAGTTGAAAGACTCCTTTCCGAAACTCTTCTTGATTTCAAATAACAAATGATCCGTAATTAGGGATTGTGGGTTTTGGGATGGGTTAGAGTAGGTGTGAAACTTCCAATGGAAGAGGGAACTTCACCAATGGAAGACTGAAAGTTTGAATCAAATGCTAGATATCTTGCATGCTGTGAGATTGATAGCAAGTGTACAAGATAGAGTGATGTGAAATTTTGACAAGGAAGGCATTTATACTACTAACTCATTTGTGCAGGTCTTGCAGGAGCATACCTTGAAGGATGATATCCTTAAATACAAGTACACAAATGGAATCTAGAAAGGACTAGTACCCACTCGAGTGGAGTTGTTCACTTGGTTTGTACTAGTAAGTCGAGTTAACACGAAGGATCGTTTGAGTAGATTCGGCATTATTGATCAGAATGATAATGTTTGTGTGATGTGTAACAAGGACTTTGAATCTGTGCAACATTTGTTTATTACGTGTAAGTATGCTTGGCAGGTATGGTGCGCATGGATCACTCATGTGAGTAGGGCTTGGTGCATTCCAAGATCCATCAGAGAATTTTTTGAGAGCTGGAGGACGGTGTCGTTGAAAAAAGAGGAGCGCAAAATATAGTTAGTGAAATTTTTCTCCGTGACATAGAATATCTGGTTGTGTAAAAATGAAGTTATTTTTCAGAATAAAACAACGGTCGTAGTAAAATGTATTGCTAGAATAATTTGTGGCTCTAAGAAATGATGTGAAACAAATTCATATTGTTGATGGCTATGTCAGAAATAACATAAGAGTTGCTTTGTGTTCTTTTTTTTTTGTTTCACCTAATGTGTTGAACTTATTTTAATTTTCAAAATAATAATAATAATGATAATAATTAAGGATGAGAATGAGGGTATGAATGTATAGGTGTATAGGATTGGTCCCACGAAGGAGGTAAGGACAATGGAACCCACAAGATGTAAAGGGAATTGATCTCTGATTCCAAGTCATTGGTGACTCAAAAGGTTTATTTAGAATATATATTTGATCTTTGGGGAGGTGAAAAGAATAAGTAGCGTGCAACTTTATACAATAAATGTCGCCAGAAACATACATTTTTCTTTTTCGTTTTTCCATTTACACTTACTTCTCCACTATATTTATCTCTCTATCTATCTTAGTTTTAATTTACCTATGCTCTCGTTCAAAAAAAAAAAAACCCCTTTTCCTCGGGGAATGCTTAGTATTCATTACTTAATAGATAATTTATTACTGATTTATCATGATAACTAGTTAGATAAGCATCTTAAGTTGGTCGAGTAGTCCGTCTATTTATTTGTTTAAGCAAGTATTGTAAATTTGAATCTCGTTTTATACATGCAGCAATTCAATAGAATTTAAATCTGCGATAAATTAATATTTATTCTGTCGAATTAAAAGATATCGTCGACAATAGTGCTTAATTAATAATTCACTGCTTCAGAGTTAATTTCCTCATGTGCCTGAAATATGCCTTCTCCCTTTACTATATAGTATATAGTATATATTTTTCTTAATTTTAGATTATTTATTTGTCTCACTACAACAATATAAATTATTTTTTAGGATTATTATGTGTCAAAAAAATTAAAATTCGTCAAAAAAAATAAATTTTGACACTATTTTAACTATAAAAATATGTTAATAAAAAATTTGTCAAAAATAATATTTTTAATATATAAGTAATTATAAAAAAAGTTTAAATTTTATTTTGATAAATATTGGCCGTCAAAAATAATTTATTAGAAAAATTTGAGAATATATTTTTTGTGATACTTATTAACCGTAAAAAATACTATTTATTTTGATACTTATTGACCATAAAAAATTCTCAACAAAAATTTTTAACAAAGAATGAGATGAGATCTTGAAATTGAAGAATAAACTGAGATTTTGAAGATGAAGAATGAGTAGTATGATCCTAAACTGAGAGCAGTATGATGCCAAAATTGACAAAACTCAACGAAGAAAAGGAATAATAATAGAGTAAGTTAAAAACAAATGAATGTCAAAATTGAGGAGTAATTTTCTACAATCAAATTATTCATCGAAAAAACATAGAAAATTTGATATTTGTGATATTTGTCAAAAATATATATTAATTTTTACATTTAATTATGGTTGTTAAAAAAAATTATGTTAAAATAGCTCTTTTTTCTTGTAGTGTCTTTTTTGTTAAGTATTCGATGTTTTTTATTAACCTAAAAAATGAGATTTTTTTTCCTACTTATATGATGATTTATTCAACGAGATCAACAAAAGCGTTTTTTCTCATTAATAAGTTTTAGGGCATTATTATTATTCTTATTTATCACCAACAAAATGATTAGAGAAAATATCAACCAAATAATGAAGAATGCACATATAGATCACAAGTTTTACATGCTAGCTAGTAGTCTTAAATTGCATGTCATTATTCTTTTTGTTTTGAAAAACAAAGAAAGATAAGAAAATCATTTGTTATGTGGTGCGACACAATGATGGTATAGACTGACATTCGAAAAGGAATAATGAGTATTATACATACATGAATGATTCTCTTATTATAACTGCATAAATCAGTTCTGTTCATTTATTTGTAAGCAACTTGAGATCAGAGAATTCAAGTATACTATTTTTGTGTATAATAAGGTTGGAATCAACTCACATGCATGTGTAGGTAATATTTAATAACACTATATATATACTTGTATATATTACATTCTTGTTGTAGAGGAAAATTAAAGAATATTTTACATAATCTTATAAAATATATGTATACCAACATCTATCTATGATCGAAAACTAATAATACAAATGATTCTAAACCAAACAATTAAGAACTCTAATGGCTGGTATTTAAATAATAGCTCATTCTTAAATATTTCTTACTTAGTAGATATAGTATTGTATTTTTTATTAATTAAATAAATTTTAATTTTTTATTTATTATATTTTATATTAATAATTTAAATTTAATATTTAAAATTTAAAATTTAAAATTCAGAAGTTTAAAGTTTATAATTTATAATTTAAATTTTAATTAAAAGTTCTACTCATTTTTTTATTCAGTGCGCATTAACATTTACTAACTAATATCATTTATTACCTTTCACTTCTAACTAAATTATATAATTATAAAATAAGACTATTAGAAAATGGATTAATACAGACAGATTTAGTCTTTATTATAGACAAATTTTTTGTTACTAACGAAATTACTGACGGATTTTGTTCCTCTATAAAAGTTCCGTCGAAAATTATTTACCGATAGATTTTTTCCGTCGGAAAATTACCGACGAATTTTTACCAGTTACCGACAGATTTTTCCTCTGTAATATTTACTAAAATTAGGTTTTCAATATTTCCGACGTATTTAATTTAAATTACAGACGGATTTTCCATCTGTAATAATTTAACAAAATGTAGCGTTTTGTCTATTTAATTGCAGACGAATTTTCCATCTGTAACCATTTCTCACAAAAAAAAAATTAATTTTTCCGATGGAATTATCGACGGATTCTCTTTTTCGTCTGTAATTTATGCTAATCCATTTTTTTTTGTTTTTCGAAAAAAAATTCCTTTAAAATTTCCTCTGTATTTCCGTGGGATAAAATCTGTCGAAAATATCTGTCTGTAATAACTAATTTTTTAGTAGTAAGAGCAGAAGAAAAACTACAAAACAACAAAGCAAACGTTACCAATTGTTGAAAAATAAATTTTAGTTTCTCTAAATTAAGGCTCAATAATCACAATATTATTATAATAAGAATTGCACTAGAATTGCGTAACTGTTTGAGATATAATTATTAAAGCATATAATTAACTTTTTCTATCAGTTTAAACTTTTTAATTAAACTTTTGAAATAAGTAATTTCGTAACGATAATAAGATCAAATTTAAGTTTAAATTACAAAAAATTCACACTCCAATAATCATGATTGCATCCGAAAATAAAATAATGCATTCCTTCGTCATCACATGCTTTACACATGAATGACAATTCTTAATTAGTATAAACTAAGGTTAAAGTAATATAATTACTTGTAAAACAAGAGATATATAAATGAAGAAAGAATGTGTAATGGGTAAAGAGAGAAAAAGAGGAATGAATGAAGAGGGTGGCTTTTGTTACTGAAATCTAAGAGACAGATTAAAGTTGAAAGCAAAGAAAGTGAAGTGATCAAAGACAAAAAAGGAGCATGTCATGAAAGTATGTTCCTTTATTTTAATTTGCATGCAAAACGATGACAACACTAACCCATCATTGCTGCCACCCTCTCTTTGTTCGCTAATCCCGATAAAAATGTTAGCTTTCTCTCTTTTGTTTTACCACACTACATTGGAGACACACCCCCCCTTAGCTTTCACTAAATAAATTTAATTTCAAAAGCTGTCTAGGATAAAAGAATAAGAATATTATGTAGCATGAATTATTTTATTTATTTTATTTTATTGGTCAGATACATACCTACCTAGCTAGCTGCTTCAAGATTTCTTTTGATCCGTTATGTCACTACCATCTCTTTCTTTTTTTTTTTTTGTATTATAACATTGTCTTTATTAGCTCTTTCAATATCAAATTAAAAGGGATTCTATGTCACATAATGTATAAATTACTAATCTAATTAAGTTATGAATCTATGTAACTAACTCAGTGGCCGAGGGTAAAAATATGGAAAAAAAATTCTAAACGGTCCCTGACAATTACGTCGAAAGATAACGAGGCCTTTAAAAAAAAATCTAACCTGATTCCTGAGCCTTACTTTTATAAGACTAATTAACTCCAATGCTAAAAAAAGTCAACGTTATTTTTTTTTTGGCACAAGAACTAATCAATCTCTAAAAAAAAGATCAAAGACCGGATTGGTTGTTTTTTTTTGGACTTCGTAGTCATTTCGAGATAATTGTCAGAGATCAAGTGGGGTATTCACTCTAAAAATATTACTATGAACTAATTAATTTACGTTGACTTACTAATTAACTGATCACTTGGTCGTTTAAACAAGTATTTGAGTTTAAATTTCGCTGTGTACATACAACAACCATTAACTATTAGCTAAGAACAAATATTTAAATAAAATTTCAGTTCATATGACAAATTAGTTTTTGACATATATGTCAAATTAAAGCACCAAATAATAATCCACACATCATGATACATGTAAGTACTGAGATCTAACCATAGAGGATAGAAGTAAATAGACAATAATCATTAACCAAACACCTTCAAGGTGATTTGTTATATCTATGTAAAACAAAATTAGAGCTATGAATTTGTACCCAGCCCTAGGGCCAACCTTAATCCCTTTAAATAGCCCATAGTTCTACAATATTATAATAAACTAAGCCTGCCAAACTAGCGACAGGGGGATGTAGCTCAAATGGTAGAGCGCTCGCTTTGCATGCGAGAGGCACGGGGTTCGATCCCCCGCATCTCCAATTTTGATTTATTTTTTCTGATCCATTTTTCAGTTCTACATATGCAACATTAGTCCAACTAATCTGATATAACATACATGATTCATAGACAAATATAATAATGTTACAAATAATATATTTGTTATAGATATATAAGGTGCCAAAATAGGTCAGAGACTATACTTCATAACAAACAAAAATCTGCTGGCTTTGGAAATAGACCTCTCAAAATCAAAATGAGCAATTAGATAGATGATGAGACCAAGATTCTTCAATTCAGAAAATAATGCAATATGTTCACAGAATAATCCTGACTCTTGAATAGACCTCTCTGATCTCCCTCTTAAAACTGCTCTTTGCTCTTGTTAGCTTATTATATTAGTTTCTATCACTTTTCTTGGTTTTTCTTTACATCTAGGTGGAAACTCAGGTCGACTTCACGTGAAGTTGATATCTGAGAGCCGTTAGATGATTTGACTGATTTGACTAAATTTTTATTCAACGGCTCTCAGGTATCAATTTCACGTGAAATCAACTTCATCTGAGTTTTCACCTTACATCTATTATTATTGTTATTATTTTCACAGAAATTATTCCAAAGTTTAAATCCAAAGATGTAAAACTAAGTTAATCAACCCAACAACTAATTCTAGTACTTGCTGAAAAGCTTTTTACTCAAGCGTGACAAGTAATTAACATATATATATGGATGATACGAAATCCAATAAGGCAAAGCCAAATAGTACATATCATATTTCAACTTTCTTTCATCTCAATCCTAATTTGTGTAAGGAAAGTAGGCATGCAGAGAATATAATGCTAGCTAAAGAGAATGAGAATTTGCAAATCCTTGATAGCAGATTCCATAGAGAATAAGAATCTATATGAATACATACATTCATGTATATATAAACATTTTTGTTGTAATGTTGTGCACAACAATGTATGTCTTGAAATATTTCATGTCAGTGAAGCAAACCCGGAAAACTATCCTAACATCATCTGAGACAGTCTCTGGGGTTGACATTGGACAAGATTTGATGTTGTTTTCAAACTCTGTCAATGCATTTTGTCCATTCCAATTCAATCACATGCTACTGCATTTATACAGCTTTATATATATATATGCATTTCTTTGGTACCATGAAATTATTAAAATTACTTTTTTTCTCTCTCAATAAAACATCAAAATTAAATAATTAATTAGGCAAAGTATAATAATTAATAATAAGTTCTCTTCACAATATGCATGCAATTGGTTTTGAAAATTTGTGGTTAATGCAAAATGCACACAAATTTTTTCATGCATATTATTGAGGTGAAATGACAAGTTCACAGAGAAAGATGAACAATTCTTTATTTTTTTTTTAAAAAAAAAAAAAAGAAGAAAAAGACAATAGCTAGCTTTGGAATTTAGTATACTGTTATTTTGAAGTCTAGTGGCTGGGGTCACTAGCTAAGATGGCTAGATTTTAAATTATGGTATTTTAATTAATAGTTTAGCTGATAATAGTACATTGTTTATCATTATCCTGCAAATTTTAATTTATTTATGCTATCACTATCACTAATAGATAATTCTCTATTATTAAAGAAACAGATAGGTTTAGAGTGAATACCCCATCCGGCCCCTAACAATTACCTCGAAAGGACAATGAGGCCTCCAAGAAAAAAAAAAATCCAATCCGGCCTTGATTTTTTTTTTTGGGACGGATTAGCTCCTATGCAAAAAAAACAATATTGACTCTTTTTTTGCACAAGAATTTCGTTGTCCTTTCGAGGTAATTGTCAGGAGTCGGATTAAGTTTTTTTTTTTGTCAAAAATCTCATTGTCTTTTGAGATAATTATCAGGGACTATTTTGGATTTTTCTCGTAGCTTTGAGATTAATGGTAGCATAATATACACAACACCACTGTGATAGTCAAAAAACCTTCACCCACCTTTTACACCTTTTTTTTTGGACCCAGCTTTATTCACTAATAAGAAATGGATCTATGGTATTTAAATCATTGGATTGAGGATCAAATCAGAAAAAGCTTTTGTCGTATCTTTACATGTTTGATGTCTTTAAAGTTTAATCCTATATAGTCTATACCAACCACCTTATAATTTGTGTAACTCTCTCTCTCTCACACACACACACACCCCCTCAGAGAGTTATTGCAATTGTATGCATAATATATATATACATTAATTAATAGACAATCAGAAATTCTTATATGAGTACAAGTGTTACAATTTATAAAAATATATAAATAATATGGATTATTAAACTTGTGTTCATTGAAGATTTTTGGTCATATCCTCCATAGAATTGAGTGTCATACTACCCCAAAGAATTCATGAACAGAATATAAGTTCTGATGAGGCTTCAGACTTGAGAATTGAATGAATGAAGCCTTAGCCAATGGCTATAGCCTATTTATTTAGAAATTGCTGCATTGTTACTAATGTGTCTGTTTCAGCAAAGAAAGAAACAAACAAGTTTTTCCCAAAATTCATTCAAAGAAAAACGCATGCCTTCCCAAGCTGACACAAATAGCTCTCTCTCTCTCTCTCTCTCTCTCTCTCTCTCTCTCTCTCTCTCTCTCTCTCTCTCTCTCTCTCTCTCTCTCTCTCTCTCTCTCTCTCTCTCTCTCTCTCTCTCATCCTTCAAGGCTCACCTTTTCAAGTTCTTCATTCCATTCCCCCCATAACAAGGATTCTCTTTGCCATCCTCATCACTTCTCTCAAGAGATAGTACTAGATTCTACTTTCAAACTTTTTTGCTTCCCTCACATTATTCCTTTTAAAATGCCACACATTATTCTTGAGTGAAGAGTTAAAATATGAATAATGTCATGTTGTCTGCCTTAAATTTGCATGGAAATTTTAAGAAGACTAGTAGGGTATGATGGAATGATACTTTTTCTGTCATTATAGTTCTTCCCAAGCTTTTTACCTTTAAAAAGACTCCACTTCCACTCTTAGTGTCATCATTGCTTCTGAGTTGGTGGGGGTGCATCATGCCTTGCTTTTATGCTATTAGTTTTGTTTAATTTATACCCCCTTTTTTTCTTTTCTTTCTTTTCATAGGAATGTCTCTTTGCTTGAGCTTCTTCTACACCTCCTCTTTCATTTCATCTTTTTTCCTCTTTCAATTTTCTTACCATGATCACTTATGTGAAATTGTCTCTGTGTGAAGACAAAGATAAAAACAGTTAGATAGTTTAACATATTTAACTAAATTGTAACGATTTTTATTTATCATCTTCACATGAATATATAAGTAGTCACCTTCTCTTATTCTTTATTTGCCACCACTTTCTCACACTTGGAAAGTAAAAAACAGTAGAAAAATGAAGTTTTGCTAATTATTTAACTAATTGTGACAGATTATGTAAAAAATGAACTTTGAGTAATAATGATGGTTAAGGTGATTGTTAATATCAGTATATGTACATATATAAATCAGTTCTGATAATAACAAAGTTAACATCATGGATCAATCAACTGCCATCATTTAGATTAACACAATGCTAATAAGTGTCCAACTTTATTGCAACAGTTCTATACGTTACTACATCTTCATACATATTTTTACTCACCCTTTTCTAATCTGATATTCAAGCCTAAAGGGGGCTGTTTAGAACATGAAAAAAAGAAAAGGGAATCTCAAAGCCAAGTCATTGATATCTAGATTTCATTTCACTTTAAGCTTACTCCACAGAGGATTTACAACCGTACAAAAATTGATTGAAACTAAGTAGGGCTTCTACTTTTACATAGGCATTTACAACCAGAGTTATCCTACTAATTAGAAAAAGAAAAAAGAAGTTAAGCTAATCTTCACCATATCACCACATACATAAGATCATTGGTGGTGATAGACAACCCAAGAAAATGTTGATAAATTGTAACAAGCTGTCCCCCTTTGCAACCATTGATATCAAGGTGGTTGATCAGCCTCAAATGCT
The DNA here is from genome assembly GCF_059453495.1 of Arachis ipaensis. Lineage (NCBI taxonomy): Eukaryota > Viridiplantae > Streptophyta > Magnoliopsida > Fabales > Fabaceae > Arachis > Arachis ipaensis. The sequence goes on along the minus strand of NC_142436.1, from coordinate 151,732,695 downwards.
GTCAAACATAACTAATTAACTTGGTAGGGAACTTAAGCACATTCTTCGGGTTTCGCTCGCCAAGATCCTAAAGCAACAACTCTCAGTTACTTGTTTTCCAAGCGACCTTCTTTTCTACCTAGCAAATGGCTTGGAAATTTATCTTCTTGGTCTAAATTCAGTTGTTCCTCATGAACATCATTTCTAGTTCTAATTCTTAAAGGGTGGGCCTCTGTGTTGAACACCCATTCATCAAGAGAGATGACTGAAGGAGGAGAAAAGAGGAGATAGAGGTATTTGAGTGTTTCGGCGAGGAAGAAGCTCTGCATCATATCATCTTGGGCCCCCGTATTCACCTGAATATTTAGGCAAAGTTAGAAAGCAGTCACTCAAGGACTTTGTTATATGATCATTTTCTTTAAACAGAGAGGGAAATATACTAATCTAATCATCAAAGAAGGGGTTTGCAAAGTTCTTACATCTTTGAGTCCAACATATCCTGAAGCTATTCTAGAGTTCGATTCGAATGCTTCAAAAATATCCCAAGCCCATTCTCGGTATGTGTTGTTTCCAGTTAAACGCCAGAGGTAGAAGAGTGACTCAATTGTTTCTGGTCTTTGGATATTCCATGAAGTGCCAACAAGCATATCCTACAATTTTCTTTACTTTTAGCAGAACAACCTTGGAAATTTGGAGAACAAAATGTTAATGGAAGATTCAAACCTCTCCCTGGCGGAAGTAATAGTTCTCCCCAGCTAACTTAGTTGGTGTTAACTGGTAGAAATTGTAACACGTCCGTGCAAGCTGCAAAATTGAATTCAGTATAAGCCTGAAAGATAAGTAGCAATCGGAACCAACAAATACGAAGAATTAACACGAGAACTTCTCAGAAGAATTACCTCCTCGGCTAGAGACATGAACTTGCCTGCTTCTTCAGGGTCATAGCCAGAAGATCCCAGAGCAAGCATCCCAGGAACAAAACATGCTAATTCATCCATCTGAAATGAAGACAATGAGATTAGAGATTCTTTTCACAACATACACAGTTAAGGATGTATAAATAAATAGTACCTTGTCATAGACAGTATTTCCAAGCTTCTCAGTTATGTATGCAAAAGATGATGGTGTTGATCTCTTAATCAAGCTTTCAAGACCTTGCATTGATGTCTCCCACATTTCCCTGAATACCATTTGTTTGTGACAGGCAAAGTCAAATGCCTTATGACTCAGGAGAATTGGATCAACAAATTTGTGCCTCAACTTTCGAAAGAAAATTGACTTTCCAAGTTCAATACCTGTAGTATTTTACTGCTTCAGTCTTGTTTCCAAGAATCCATGCCTTGAGTAGATATTCATAGAAGCTGAAACACAAAAATTGGCAACCTTTTAAGTATGGTATTGTTTAATGTAGCTAACCTTATAACGAAACAAGACCAGATTTTTATTGTTTCTTAGATATTATCAGAGCCATCACCTGTCACCCATAGCACCAAATGTAATTGAACCAGTTGGGTTGATTCCAGTTTGTGGATTTATATATATGGGAAGCAACCCATCCGCAGGAAAAATTCTACGAAACCGTTCAATTACCTTCTCTGCCTGAAATATCAAAGTTCAGAAGACAAACTTCCACTTTCTTGCAGAAAATCAGAACATTCTCGTTATCGATAGATATGCTTATGCATGTAAAAAGGCAGCAGTACTTGGAACAAGTTCACCTCGATGAAGACACTTATAATGTTGACAATTATTGATTGTCAAAAATCTAAAATAAAGCAGGAGATTACCGTTTCCTGGTACTTAGGGTCATTTGTTCTTTGTGAGAGAGCAATAAATTCAAGCTGCTCTGAACCAGAATCTGCAAGAATACTGCTTCCCTAGTAACAGGAAACAAGTAATTAACAACATATTGTTAGATTTACAAGGAAAATAAAAGAACCTAACAGGTTCATTGAGCAACAATATGATTTCAAATAAAGGGCAGCCGGATGCTCAAGCATCACAAGTTAGGGTCTGAGAAGGCCACATCCAAAAGCTCTCCAAACAAAGATGCGAAAAGACTATCATCGACAACAATATTTTACCAGTAATGAGAAAACTTTATGATAAAAATCAGAGCTTCTAAATTTAGCAAGACATTAGCCATAGAAAAGTGAGTGAGTAAATGAATTGGAGTGCATATTAAGGAGCAAACATACCCGTGTCCACCTAGGATTAGTTGGTCTGCCATGTTCCAAGTTAATTCTATTATAGGGGATTCCTGAAGGTGTATCCCAAGCAGGTAATAGCCTCTCTGCAAGTTCTTTTGACTTTTCAAGGAAGACTTCTTCACCTGAGAGATCGTATGCACTAAGAAGGCCACCTAGAATTCTGAATACAACAAAAGATAATAGATAGATGAGAGAAGAATGGACCAGAATGCAAAATCTGCCACAATCAGCCAAATTTGCAATAATAATTAGGCTGGAGAGAAAGCACTAAAAAAAATTAAAAAAAAAAAAGATTGAACCTTCTAATTCAACCTTATGGTTGTCTCAAACACGCTCACTTCAACATTCTTCTTAAGATATAAAGATTTCTCAATCCACCTGTAAAATTATCATATTGCACTCTTAGAATTGTTGAACAAAAGAACAACAGCAACATATTAACATTAACTAACACACACAAATTGTAGGAACTCCTCTCTCCTTTGAAAACATATAAGAAAACACACACTTATAAACCAATTACATAGTTCGCTGCATTAAAGATAAGGTAACTCACTCTCTGGCTTTTTGGAACTCAGAATGAAGACCCATTATATATAATGTGTCAAGAGAATCTACTAAAGTTGCACCAAGTCCACCGAAACTGTCAACTCCGATCCTTGATATTGGCTGGGAGAGAGGAATAACAAACAACTGAGTTGCACGCAAGAGCCAAAATATGAGCAAACACTATAAACAAAACGTTCAGATTTACATGAGGAAGACCATTCCAAACTAGAGTTAAGAATGAATATGAAGGACATGCTATGTTGCAGTTTTTCATCTCTGTTCTGGATAAAACTCAGTTTGACTTCTACATAGCAATTACTCATTAACTTGTGTGGTAAAACATAAGACAACTCATCTACCTTATGCAAAAGGAGGGAACAAGCAATGCAAGTGATAGACCTATGAAGAGATAGATTAACTATTACCAAACTAAAAATATTATGCAAAAACCTTAAGTTCATCCGTGCCCCATGCATACTTTTCATAAGATGACCATGCATGAAGCATAGCATCTTTTACTTTCTGTCTCCGTTTTTCACAAATAGAATCATCGTCCTCAGCAGAGGTGCTCTTGGTGTGAATACTAGTTTCTGTTTCATGTTTTTGGATGCTTTCAGTTTCAGCAGAGGTTTTCATATGGTCATGTATAGCTTCCAGCTGCAATTTCAAATAACTTAAACTAAGCCAACATTGCCATTGAAAGGGAAAAAATTTTAACTTCTAAAGTAAAAGAAAATAAAATAAAGCAATCCTTTGGAGAGTCACAATATGCAGATCTTACCGCACTTCGCAAGTTGGCAACCTCTTCTTGTAATCTCAAAATTTCCTCCTGAACAGAAAAAGGAAATAAAACAAGACATTCACTTGAACAATGCCACATGTAAAACATGATCAACACATGGTACTTCAACAATGATGGGAAACACACACTCGTTTCAAAACATAAGGTATGAGATGAAGCATGCATACTACTATGGAGTAATAATCCATCTTTATTAACTTGGAACTTTTTCTATAGATTCTCAGAACAACAATTGACAGCAATCAAATGCCTGAAGATAAAGAAATCAGCTTTCTCTTTTTCCCATTACTTTTCCAATCCCTTAGCTTGAAGCATGCCAAGACTGACTATGTACTCAGCATTACTTTAATATCTTCAAATAAATGGTTTATGACTACATAGCCTAGAATTTAGACATTTTGTCCACCCCCATTATATATTTTACATAAAAAGTTAAACTTTAAAGCTCCAAAACCAGAAAACACATGTGCCATGAAGGTGAAACAAAGGAAAAGAGGGAAATTAAATGAAAATGAAGGAACCTGATGGTCCCTGTTGAGTGATTGACGGTCATAGAAAATCCAAGTGACAGAGACGCAGAGGAGAATGAGCAAAGCGAGTCTCTTTGGCCTCTTTCCGTAGTACCTTGGCTGAAAAAACCGCCATCTCCGCCGCAATGTGGTCGACGACGATGACGATCCTGATGCTGATGAATACGATGATGACGACGATTTCTTCCCCATTATGAATGAATCATGGAAAGGTTTTTGGATTGAAGGGAGCCCAAGGATTATTCTGACGGAGCATTAATTATCGGAACGAAGGAATTTAGCTTTTATTTTGTTTCTGCCTCGTAAAGTTTGTATCTTCTCTTCACATTACACAATACGCACTAACCAACGTATGGAGGTTAACGAAAGTCTCCATTTTTGGGAAAACTTAAGCTTGCTATTTACGTAAATCAATCACCATCTATAATCATCTCCTCAAAATTATACTTATTTATTATTCAATAGTATCTATAACCAAATCTTGTCATGTTTTACGCTAATTTATAATACATAGTTTAAATTATTTTTGGAGAATTCACTCCTAATAACTCAGTATAAAAAAAGGTTTTACTTTGTATTTATTTTATTATTTTTTTATTTTTTACTATATCTCCTAATTTAGAATCGGAAATATTTGGTAACAAAAAAAAATTAGCCAAAAACAGTCATAACTTATTTTATATAGTATTTATTAATTGTTGTGACAATTAATGAATGCTAAATAAGGTAAGTTCTGTCTGTATTTTTTCTCTCCTTAGCATTACCCCCATTTCGAGCTGCACGTGGATCGAATCGGATTGGATATGGCCAAAATTTCGATCCGATCCGATCCGCACTAGAATCATCGGATCGGATCGGATCCAATGTCCGTAATTTTTAAGGTTGGATCCGATCCGATCTGATCCGCACATTTGCGGATTGGATCGAATATCGGATATCGGATATATCCGCAAAACACAAAAATATTTTTAAAAGCTTATTTTTATTAAAAAAATATCAATGAAATTCATTTTTTCTATTCTTTTAAATATGTTTACTCTTAAAATAATATTAAACATACTTTTCTTAAATAATAAATTAAAATAATACAACATATATGATAATTATTAGTTGAAATAAAACATAAAAAGAATATTTATTTATTTATTTCTTTATTTTTACGGATACGCGGATATGCGGATACCAACACAAAATCCACAATCCGATCCGTTTAGTGTGCGGATCCGATCCGATCCGATCCAAAAGCCTTGCGGATCGGATCCATATCCACATTTTTTAGAACGGATTCGGATAAATACCACGGATATGCAGATTGGATCTGATCCATTAACACTCCTAACCCCATAAAAATTAGGTTAAAGACTTCAAAGATTAAAACTCCTTTATCAAATGGACAAAAATGGCACAATGCTTTTTTTTTTCTTTATTTTATTTTTGGTAATACTAACGGGACCTATGCTTGCATTCTTGCGTATTTTGTGCATGTGTATATGCTTTTTTTTTTTTTTTTGGTGCACATGCTTTTATATTTTTTGAAACCAAAAACAGGGTCAATGGATTTAGTTTTCATGCAAAACATTTTTTTTCAGGTACAGTAAAGGGACCAAGGCCCAAGAAAAGAGACAAAACAAACAAAGAAAACAAACACACAGCACTACAAGTGGTTACTCTACAGCACCACTTCTACATTACGGAATGTACCTTTCCCATTCACATCATCATCTAATAGGTTTTTTATTAGTTTTTCTTTCTGGAGGCACATGCACTCCGAGGCGCGGATAGGGTTGGTAAATGGATAGGATAAGGTAATGTTTGGATTCTATCCTAATTCTATTCGGATCTTAAAGTTTTAAATTCTCTCTTATTTAATTTTATTAGTAGAAAAATAAAATTTTTTTAAACAAACAATAAAATTTAAATATACATATTGATAAAATAAAAAATAAAAAATTAAGTTTAAATTAAAATTAAAAATAATAAAATTTTAAAGAAATTCAACATAAAATTATAAATAATATGATCATTAATTAATTTAGTGGTTATTTCAAGTATTTATAAAAAGAATATTATGAGTTCATCACTTACTTTTTTCACTATATATATATTAGGAGTGCGGGTAGAACAGGGTAGAGTAGAGTATATATTGTCAGCCCCTAGGCGTGGCTGAGTTGTTATATTTGCGTATCCCACATATTTTAGACATAGATATTTATTGATATTCGTCTCATATGCGTGTTTTTTGTGCCTAAACTATATCTTAATAAAAATAAAAAAATTTTCAAACACATTTAAACACATCTAAATATCATTAGATATCAACATATATAATTTTATTTTTAATATATATTTTTAAAATAAATTTAAAAATAATATATATTATTAATTATTAAAATAAAAAATATTTTAAATATTTTATATAATTAAAAAATATTAAAAATAAATAAAATTTAATTAATATTTTAATATTAATAAAATACTAAAATATCATTATAATTTATTTAAAAAATATTTTATATATATATATATATATAGTATTTTCATATCTTATAAGATTTTAAATTTATGCGTTTGGATGTTTCATATAGTATCATATCCTATTACAATATCCATTCATCATAACGGCTCATTTTTATTGATATGGAAGCAGGTTGCGTGTCATCCCTCGATATGGCATGATGGGGTTCCATACCAATCTGTGGGGCAGCCTTTTTTCTGGTGTCAGGTGGAGGAAGTCGGACCCTGCGACATGTTTGTTTTTCACATTTGGCCAAACAAATCGTTAGGTCCGATTTGAGGAAGAGGAAAATTCGAATGAGCTGAGATTGGAACTCGGACCGTCCGAGTTGCATGCGTAGAAAATTTTTATGAACTGGAGACACGAAATCGGATGGTACGATTAGTTAATTTAAGTAATTTTTTGAACGAAGTATACCTAATCGGAGGGTACGATTAGTGTGTTAAAATATTTTGTTTTGAATGAAGTAGAACTAATCGGAGGGTACGATTAGTATATTTAAATAATTTTTTGAAGTGGAACTAATCGGAGGGTCCGAGTTGTTGGTCACTCTAAACAAAAGTGTGTGAATGCTGGTGAGGATCCTACTCGCGTCTTCTTCTTCTTCAACGGTTCTTTCTTTCGTCTGGTTTTTGTTCCCTGTTTCTTCGTTGCAATAGACAATAGGTACAGATCTACTTCTTAAATTTTGTTGAGTTTCTTTAGGTGATTAAGAGTAATGAGTGACAGAGTTTTATTGAAGGTGTATTATTTTGGTCAGATTTTGTTACAAACACCTGAAGGAGTGAGATTTGTTTGTGAAAATCCATTAGATGTTGTGATTCCCTTCACAATCTCATTTGAAGAGCTTAAAGGTTTGATTTGTGAAAAGATTCAGTCTGAGAGGGCAAGAAGAATAGCCTGTATTCTGTATAGATACCTTGTACAAGTGTTTGGTGGATTCGTCCAGTTTCAAACCAAATATGTAACCGACGAGGCGAGCATGCAAGAGATGTTTTCAATGTATATTGAAAATCGTAGTCAACTCGCGTTCATCGAGTTGTATGTTGAGTTCGAGCAATCTGAGGCCGACCGGAATATTCTACAGGAAGATTACAACAGTGACAGCGAAGAAGATTTCGAAAGCAACTACGAAGTTGTTGGTGCAGATGGAGATGAAGATCAAGGTGACGGAGCTGTGGCTCCGGATGTCTCAGATGTGGCAAATGCATTGGCAAACGAAGTTCCGTTTGAGGAGCCATCATTTATGCGAGTTTTGGATTTGGAAGCCATGCATGTTCCGGAATTTCCAGATTATACGAATGCAGGTACGTAATTGTCTATATTTATAAAATGTTCCAGATTATGCATGTGTTCGCATGTTGTGCCAACCAGCGGCTGGATTGGCAACTGTATGTGCACGATGTCTATAAGATGGACCAAGTTCGGCGTGTGTACCGAGCAAGGTTTAGGCCACTAGGTAATCCGAGTACATAGCCTGCTTACAATGGACCTCGATTCATACCGAATCCATACCTGAGACGCGTGACAAAAGGTCGGCCCAGAATGACGCGCTTCTTGAATGAAATGGACATGCGTATGCTACGTCGGCCTAGACGATGTACGCTTTGTGGAACAGAGGGACACAGCCGTAGCAGATGCCGTCAGACCGGCCGTGCAAACCCCGGCGGCGATACTCACTAGGTTCACATTCTAACGGGGTTACACATATGTAGCAATTCTTAATATGACATGAGATGACCATCTTTGTAGACAAATCTAGTATTATTCTCCACTTTTTAACATTAAATAATATGACATCAACTGAATTGGAACATGACCAATTCCATGTAGCTTTATAAAGATTAACAATATAGTATTATTCTCCACCTGTGATATTATATTATATGAAATCAACTGCCGTTCGTAGTAATACATTCGAAATTTTGATACACTAATGGATAGTCCAGGACCTGAATAGATAAATAAGGTCATTAACCATAAAATATTAGCAACATACAAAGTATTGTTACAACAGTCCAGGTAAATAATACATACTGTCTGACACATATAAGTTATTCTAAACATGATCCACATCACTACTGTACAAATATATTTATTACACCACAACTACTTTCTCATTGCCCACTTCACGTCCTTAACAAAGTTTTTGCACTTTTTAGCGGCCTTTTTGAACACGGACGGAGTGTAGCGATTAGCGCTACGACGTGGCGGATCAGTCCTCAGATTGTAACCTTTGCCTTTGTCATCCGGAGTGTCACATTGACCTGCATACAATTTAATAAATAGAATTATATTTATGCTTGTACATAATCAAAACAATACAGATACCACATATGTTTTAATCAAATAAGAGGATGATACAATTTATGAACACAAAATAAGTCACTAATAAAGGATGTAAAGCAAAATACACAATCATATTACCATCATTACGCGATTCTTCATCCTCATCGAACTCCTCTATATCGTCCTCCTCTTCACCATCCTCGTCATCCGGTTCATCTACTAGATATGCATTGGTGTCCTCGCCGAGTGTGTTATCATCTTCTTGAACAGGTACCATGGATACACGGTTAGGATTCTGACTGTTAAGAACTCCACGCCCACCTTCACTTCTACTGGAGTCAACAGACACGAATCCTCCAGAAGCAACCGAGGAGGTATGGCCTGGAAGCCTTGCATCCAATGAATATCTACCTGCCATGAAATCAGGCTGACTGTGATATTGAGACTGTGCAGCATCTGCAGCCATGAACCCAAGCAATTGGCTAAAGGAACCTCCTTCTCCTGTTTCATACTGTGGCATACCCCAATATTGTTGCTGCATTGGAAATGACGGGGTGAACTGTGTCTGAGGTACATACTGGCCCGAGGAATGAGGTTGCTCTTGTGGAATCGGATTGGGAGGCATTGGTTGCGGCGATAGCCGCTCCTGTTCCTCATTGTCATCATCCGCATCCTGACTACCCTCTTCCATATCGTCATTACCCTGGTCCATGTCCTCATTACCCTCATCCATATCATCATTAACCTCATCCATATCCTGATTACCCTCATCATTCTCTTCTGCTACAAGGTTTGACAAGTACAAGCGGTTCCCAAATTTTGATCGGTACCAGTACATATAAGACTCCAATGGATACTGTGAGGGCATCGGAACCTCAGAAAGAACATGGTTATACCTGTTTGTCCAATACATGACCCAGGATGAATGAGTTGGTGTCGTGACCCAGTTAAGATTCTTAGGACCAGTTAGGACTTCTCCATGCGCCTTGTCCAGATTCTGCTCCTGGTTAGGTAATCCCTGAACGAAACTGAATTGTCGCCTAATCCTATCGGTGGCATGCCATTCAATGCATTCGAATGACACCAACGGAACTGTTGCGCTCCAGACAACCGACTGCATGTAGATTTCAGCAGGAATTATATTCGGGTCCACGCGATCCATTGAATAAGCAGCCCACACAAACTGCCAATCATGAATGAAAGTCTTATTACAACCACTTTCACACTTACAATACCAATGCTTCATCATATTTAGCTAAACACTAAAGCCGAAAGTAATACATAATTAAAGCAAACCAACCTGGCCTTCCTGAAGTTCATCAAAGGCCTTCCTGAAGTGATCTAGCTTCATATATCTATATCGTCGGTCACCCCGCTCCCAGTTACGCCACCTAATATGATATATTTATTAAGTGCAACTGAATTCTTATTATCAAGAAACAGATACATTGTAACATGTTATTACCTGTTTGCTAGGGGAAAACTGCGGGGTTCCCTGGGAAGCGGAGACAGATAAGGCAGTCGGAGCCAAGCCCATGTGAGCAGGAGTGTGAGGGGACCATCGATTTCCTTGCAGTTGAAGCGAGATGCCCGGCATAATGCCCTGTAGAGGTGTGCTAAGCAGGCTGATCCCCAGCTGTACTGTACAATACTACCAAAATCACGTAGCAATGGTAGAAACTTCCAGTGGACACCTGCCCCAAATTTATCCCCAAATAAGATTATCCCGATCAGCAACATAATGTGGCACTTCACATATCTACGTATACTTATCTCATCAGTCAACTGTAAATTTTCTTTTAAATCGCGCAGCCACGTCAGTTTTATGCAGCATCCTCTACACTGTTCCTTAGACGGTGCAACTCCAAATTGATCCAAACACTCAGCCTGCAAAGCTTCGGTACTACTCATTGTCATCCCCGTCACTGGAAGACCATCCGTCGGAAGACCAAGAATTAAAGTCACGTCTTCAAGAGTTACGGCACATTCACCAATGGGAAGATGAAAAGTATGAGTATCTGGGTGCCACCGTTCGATAAGAGCATTTACAAGTACTTTCTGGCACTGTACTACACCAATCTGACTTGCATGATAAAACCCAGTAACTCGTAAATACTCCTTGACCCTATCGTCGTACCGATCAGGAAGAAGTGGATGGTTACACGTCAACATTCTTAATTTTTGCGGAAAAAAAATAACAAATTATTAGTCAAATAATTAACCAATACTAACTTACTGCTGGGCGACAAAAAATTTTTAAGTGGAACAAATCATTAACAAAATTTGCACAAGTAACCCAACAATGAATACATATTAGTTGATTCCACACAACATTCATAAATTATTCGGCTAGGTCAAAGTGAAACAAACATGTACAAGACATATTTCACTAATCCTGGACATTTCACAAAGCTAACTATTAATAACATTAACTAATAAATACATTCCTCATCAATTCTCAAGAATATGACAACAACAACAACACATGCTGGTTATTTTTTTATTCCAAATAGATTCCAACTTTTATAATATAAAACATTATAATTTGTATTCTTTAACTATCTATTAACTATTATTAAATATGTAAAGTTAAACACATATATATAAATTCTAAAAAATACTAATACTCATTCTCATTATATTTCTAAATTCATCCTCTATTAACAATTATGAATAATTCATAGCCTTACCAATTATGATTATTGTTAAACGAAATCAAACTAAATATATATTAAAAATTAATACTAACCATTCATTTTTTATTCAATTACTGACAACCACAACGATATCTAATTTTCTAACATATACTATAACTACAGAAATTAAAAAAAAAAAAAACCGTTCTATACAAAATTTTATTAATAATTCGATTTAAATTTTATAATTTATTTTCTAAATAACAATTTCTCATTCAACATAACTAGAGAAAAATATAAATAATAAAATAAAATCCTATTATTCAAAAATTTTATTAATATATATACCAGTTTACATTTTATACTTAATTTTCTTAATACTATTTCTAACTCCACTCCACCACTCACTTCTAACACTAAAAATTCTATTTAAAACAATTAAACAAATTAAAAAAAAAAAAAAATCTGTCTCTGTTTAACATACATAAATATATAATATAACAACCTACATTTTTTTTCCATATTCTACTCACTAAATCATGCATGCCGTATAACAAAAATAATTTAAAAAAATAAATAACAAAAAAAATTCAGAAAAAAATTTAAAAAATTTTAATAATTAGTTCTAACTATTTTTGGTATATTTCTAAGCTGAGATCCTTACAACAATAACAACAATTAAATTATAAGAAGAATATTCATAATTACAAAACTTTAACAAAATATTAAATAAACTTACATAATCCGAATGGCTGATATAGTGTCGAATATGAAGCTCAAGACGATCAACATCTTTGGTTTTATATTTTTTTGGTATTTTTTTTTCACCACACACAGCTGCTACAACCAGAGGAATGAAGAAGAACAATGGAGTTTGGAGGGTGAGGAAGTATGTTGAAAGTGAGATATCGGATGGTGAGAGTCCTACTACATGCACTATGCTGGGAATCAGGGCACCGTTTGGGAAGCGAGGGGTGCACGACGCGTGTCCACCGAGCCACCAAAACGGACCATCCGTGCTGTGAGCTTCATCTCGCACGGTGCGACTTGTTCAGCTTTTCCATGTCCCACATATCGCAGGGTCCGAGTTGATGGCCAACTGCAACTCGGACCGTCCGTGTTGCTCCACGGTCTGATTTCTGCGTAAACTGACACCACCCCTTGGTGCAGCACCCTTCAATCCCATAACGTTGTTCAACCCCATGCTTGCATCCATATAGAAATTAAAAAGCGCATCATAACACGAGGAGAAATAAAAAGTGTACTTCACTTCCAAGTTCCAATCCTCTTCTGCAAGCGGATCTGCACATTTATTAGTTGAGAAAAGGACAAATAGGTCCCTGACCTTTTGTTCCGCGGACATTTTTGTCCTTGACCATTGAAAAATACTTTTAAGTCCCTGACCTTCACAAAACTTGGACGGATCAGTCCCTCCGTCCAAATGCCTACGTCACGGACTGATCCGTCCAAGTTTTGTGAAGGTCAGGAACTTAAAAGTATTTTTCAATGGCCAGAGACGAAAATGTTCGTGGGACAAAAGGTCAGGGACCTATTTGTCCTTTTCTCTGATTAGTTTCTCTGGTCATGTGCTTATTTTGAATTTTCCATAGTCTTCTTTGTAGTTCCTTGATTCTTGTAATCAGTGAACTATGACTTTGGCAGGGGTTAGTTCTCCGTTTCAATTTGATTTAACACAAACTGAATTGGAGTATGCTTCAAACTTGGATTGGGCCACTAAGTTTCAATTGCTGACTGTATGCATGAGTATGACTATTTCACTATTTATTATGGGTCGAATCTCATTGAATTAGGAGTTTTAGATAAAAATATATTTATCCAACCCATTTTAATTATAATATTTGAATCTAATTATGATTTAATTCAATATAAATAAAAAAAGATTGAGTCCATTAGCTAGACATATAATTAATATATAATTTAAAAATTATATATAACAAACAAATAAATTATAATATAATATTATATTAAAATAAATTATTCTAAAACAAAAAATAATATTATATAATATAAAAACATTATTTAAAGTAAAAAAAAGTATAGTATTTTATTATTAATTTTACTAAAAATATATATTTTAGATATAGAACGTGACATTAGTATAGGTCAAACCGAGTCTGTACCAAATACTATTCAAATTCAGTCTAAAATCAATATTAAATAAAAATGATAAATCCAAATCTCTCAAAATATGTTTTGGATCCAGGTCAAGTTCAGAATTGAATGAAATCGTGTACACACAAACAAATTATTGACGACAAAACAAGACAAGGTACATTGGATTTAGATAATTTTATCATACAAAACTCGTTTTTTATAAATATATCGTTAATTTTTTTAGTTTATAAATTTTGTCAGTATTCATAAACTTTATGAATATTTTTGGTAGTTTTTCCCACAAACATCGCATTGCTATTGACGACAAAACAAGTCTACGTATTGTTAGAAAATGATGTTGAAAGACATAATTAAACGAACAAAGTGAGTTGTACATATTAATTGTTGATAAAAAACAAGGGTGGATGGTTGTTGCATTGTGTTGATTCATAAAGCATAAGTCAAACTTTGAGACACGTCAATGAAGAATTTACTGACCAAAACGTGTAGCACCACGAGCACTACATACTATTTTATTTATTTATTAGTGGAAATTCAAGTGCACTTGATTTCACGTGAAGTTGATAACTAAAAGTCATTAGATAAAAATTTAGTCAAATTGGTCAAATCATCTAACAGCTCTCAGTTATCAACTTCACGTGAAGTCGACTGCACCTAAGTTTTCATCTTATTTATTTGTTTAATTTTAAATGAAGTTTTTGTTTCAAAATTGTAGACATTAAATTTCAATTATTAATATATATGGTATAGTAGGATTCATAATTAATGTTCATATTAAATTGTGGCTGATGAGATTTGGTGTATATAATAGCTATATGAGCTGCATGCATGGTGAAGTGTGAATAATGTTATATTAATTTCCAGCAGGAAGTGAAACATGCATGCATAAACGTATAATTAATATTTTTTTAATTTTATACGTATAATATTTATAATTATATATTTATTATATTTAAAATTATATAATTAATAAATATTAAATAAGATAATTTTAAACTATTTAAATTAATATATTTTTTTCTCAAAAATGATATATAGAGGAATTGGTTGAATGGATATATAGAGTGTGAAAGAACGCGGCCGCAAAGACTAAAGTATATGTTTGACGCTCTATTTTAGGATGCTTCTATGAACCAGTAGTACAACATGTTAAGTTGTTAATTTCACGTGTGTATCAATTATTATGTAGAAAATGATATATATACTCTTAAAATGAACATCCTAATACTATCTAAAATAATCATTCGAGTACTAGGGATAATAAATATCTTCCCAAAAAGATAAACTGATTTTGGAGTTCACCAAGAATCGAACTCTTGACCTTTCGGATCCAAAGCTCTAATACTATATCATGATACCATTCATCCCAAAAATTTCAACTTATAACAAAAGGTAACACTAATGATTATATCTCTAATACTCCCTAATCTTCTATTAATATTTGTTTGACTATTTGTGTGTGTATATATATATATGTGGCACGGTGCTCTTAGTACCACCCAACTTCAAACACAAATACAACACACATAATATTTTATGAAACATATACAGAAAAGAAACCAAACTGGGGTATGGAGGACTGTGAGGATTACAAGAATTACTGGGAGACCAACATGTTCCTCCAAACCCAAGAGTTGGACAGGTAAGTCAACTAATTAATACAATCAAATCATAGTAGTACCTTATAATAATGTTCTAATGTTATTTAATTTGTTAATTGACACAGCTGGCAATTGGATGAGGCTTTCTCCGGCGGCTACTACGATTCTAGCTCTCCGGACGGCGGAGCTTCATCGGCGGCATCTAAGAACATTGTCTCCGAGAGAAATAGGAGGAAGAAGCTCAATGAAAGGCTCTTTGCACTTAGGGCAGTAGTTCCCAACATCACCAAGGTATATATATATATATATATATATATATATATATATATATATATATATATATATTTTTCACGGTATTCTTCTACCCGACAAGTCAATGACTAATTCGTCGCAGATGTGAGCTTCATTTAAGAGTTTGTTGCTGGCCATCAAATAGCCATTTTGGACTTAGATTGCTACATGCATAAGGCATAAAATGAGTTTATTTTAGATAATCTTCCAGATCTTTAAATTTCAATTAGTGATTATTAGGTGGTTAATTAATGATGAATTGTGACTAAGATGAAGTTATTATTACATAGATGGATAAGGCATCAATCATAAAGGATGCAATTGATTACATAGAGCACTTGCATGAACAAGAGAGAAGGATTCAAGATGAGATAATGGAGCTTGAATCTGAGAAGCTCAAGAATCCAATTATAGCAGCAGCAGGAGACAATGATTTTGAACAGGATCTTCCCGTTCTTCTCAGATCTAAGAAGAAGAGACCCGATAATCTTCTCTTTGATACCTCAGCTTCTTCTTCCTCAAGAAATAACACCAACTATTTTCCCATTGAACTCATTGATGTAAGTATATATTTTCGATAAAAAAAATAGTCAGAATTTATTTTGTTTAGTATTTATTAATTATTATTAAATATTAAATAAGATAAAATTTGATTAATTTTTTTGTTATTAAATATTTTTAATATAGTAATACATAATTAATCATTTAATTAATAATGATGATGATGAGATTTATATGGATGAATTGGCAGCTGAGGGTAACATACAAGGGAGAGAAGATATTTGTGGTGAGCTTGACATGCAGCAAAAGAACAGATACAATGGTGAAACTGTGTGAGGTCTTTGAATCTTTAAAGCTCAAGATCATCACTGCTAATATTACTTCTTTCTCAGGCACACTCTCCGAGACACTCTTTGTTGAGGTCAGTTTTCTAATTAAGTAAATCAGATCAATTATCGAACAATGTCACATGACTAATAAATATTATTAATTTTTTAATTAATATTTAGTTAATAATAATTTATTTTTATATTTACAAAAATTTTACATAAAATAAATATATAATTTTTATAGATAAATCAAAATAATTTATATTTATATTTTTTAAAAATAATTTAGTATTTATTTTACTAATCAATGACTAAAAATATTAAAATTACTAAGTCTAAGAGTTTTTCTTACTTAATTAATTACTTTTCTTTTTTTTAATTTGGAAGAAAAAATATATATCTCTAGAAAACTGATAATTAAATTGATGAATCACTTTAATAAAGTGAAAATACAATTAAGGGAATGAAATGAGTATGGATTTTATGGTTCAGGAGATCAGGAAGAGGACCCCATCCATGATCAATATTATTGCTTTTTCATAATTTTAGGTAAAATTCACTCGGTTCATAAAAGAATTTGAAGTCCAACTTCTATATCAATTTCACAACTTCGTACACACGTTTCCCTGTAACAGTAGTGAGTGGGACAAAATGAAACTCTTATCAAATATATAAAATTTCCTATATATAGATATATTAAGAATAGATAGAATATAATAATGATGTTATAAAACGTGTTTTTCATTTAGTCACAAAAAAAAAAACGTGTTTCTCATTTGGAATTTGTGATAGATTTAATTTACCAGTCTCCACGCGGTGCTATTTCTGAATTTTTGAGACACGTTTTTCTATTCATAAAAATAATAGCAGCCTTCCACTGCATTTCACTGTCACAATAGTTTAAGTGATTTATTGAAATCTTTCTCTAGATTATTTCTTATGAATAATATATATGAAGTGAATATCTCGAATTCATTAATGCAAACTTTAACATTAGATCTATTATTACTACAAGCTAAGTATTACTATCACATCAATTAGCAGTCTTATTTAAACTCTGGGTGAGCCGTGTCGGTTTGGTTTGGATTTATGATAAAATTAAAACCAAACTGATTAGAATATAATTGGTTTGGTTTGGTTTGAATTTGCATTTTTTTTGTACATATATCCAAACTAAATCAAACCGATTAAGAATGGATTGGTTCGGTTTGGATAATTAGATACCCAATGACTTTGAAATTTATAAAAAAAAAAACAAAATTTTTATCTTAAAAATTTAACAAGTACAATAAACATATAACATCAATAGAAATACTCCAAACATGTTAAATACTAAATAAATTAAAAACTAAACTCATTAAAATCCAAATATATTAATAATGAATAATCATTGTTTAATGGAAAATTCATATATATTTTTTTATTTAATTAATATATAATTGGGTTCGCGAGTTGGTTTGGGTTTCGCACTCCCAAAATCGATACTCGAACCAATCACTAACAAAAGCAATCGATTTGGTTCGGATTGGACCCGATTACCCATTGATTTCATAACCAATTTAATTGGTTCGATTCGAGTTCGAACGAGTAATCGGATACCTGCTACTCATGTTCACCCCTAATTCAAATATAATTAAGCCAAAAATTAAAGAAGTTCTGTATAACTAATCACTATTCACTAATTGACTAGGCTGATTAGGAAAGATAATTAATAGAATCCAATGCTAGCTAGCTAGCTGGGGTAGCATTTATAAAGTTTTAATTTGTGGCCTCATGTTAATTATCTAGAACATATGAGGCTGAAAATTAATATAATTAATTATTAAGCTATCCGTTTTTGTTGCTTTTTGTTTAATTTGTGTGGTTATGTTTTTTACAGGCAGATGAAGAAGAAAAAGATCATCTGCTGATAAGGATCCAAACAGCCATTGCAGCTCTTAATGATCCCCAAAGCCCAATGAGCATCTGATTTGATGATGAATTAATTAGAGGGTTAATTAAGTTATTATCATCATTTCAGATTAATTGGAGTGGAATAAATACAAGCACTACCTATAACGAGCTATTTCATACACATTAAAGATAACTATTTGGATAAATATTTTTAGAGTAAAGTATCGTTTTTATCCCCAACGTTTGGGGTAAATCCTATTTATGTCCCTAACATTTAAATCGTCCTATTTGTATCCCTAACATTTGTAAAAGTGATTCAATGTTATCCTACCGTCATGAGTGCTTTAGTTTGAGTTTTAAAAATATCTTCTTGAAGTTAGAATACAAATGTCTGTGATAGAATTGATGATCTACTTCGAAAAATAGTTCATCAAATGTTGAAATTAATTCCTACAACATTTACATAATTCACTTTTCTAGAGACATAATTGAATCTAAACACAAACAGTGGGTATAATATTAAAATCGAACACATCGAAGTGAGACCTAATTGAGAATTAATACATTCAAGTGAGAATAATTGAAAAATATAATCTGATTTGTTAGTATAATTGATAGTAGGATAACATTGAATCACTTTTATAAACGTTAAGGATACAAATAAGACGATTTAAACGTTAGGAACACAAATAGGACTTACCACAAACATTGGAGACAAAAACGATACTTTACTCATATTTTTATATATGAAAACGATAATTAAAAATGTTTAGATAAAGGTCGTGTGCATGCGATTGTCTTGACGTGAAGTTGATAATTAAAAATCGTTAGATAATAATTTAATCAAACATGTCAAATCATTTAATAATTTTTTACTATCAATTTTATACGCGTAAAAACAACTGCACATGAGCCTTAGTTATTATAGGAAAGTTATCAGGTATACAGAGAATACTGGTGTTCCAATTGTTTTAACCGTTGATTTTAATTAATATATATTATATATATTTTTTATAATTCAAATCAAACGGTTAAAAGAACACCAGTATTTCCGATATACCTAAAACACTTCTGTTATTATATTCACATCTTATGCGTTATATCTACATCTTAGTTATTAATTTATTATATTCACATGAACACATCTTTGTATGAATAGCAACATAGTAAGGATGTGTTTTATTTGTTTGTCATGGAGTTTTGTATTACTATTTTTCTATTTTGTCCTTTATATTAAATCTTCGTGAGTCATGAGGTGTTGGCTGTACTTTGATGAACGGAGAAATGTGGGGGGTGAATTGTGAATTTTTAGGATATTTCCCACTAATTGTTGTATTTAGTGAAGATATGAATAATATGTTTGGTGCTTTTGTTTGTGCTCTTTTAATGTTAGGTCAGAGTCAACTGTGGAGAGAGTCTCACTGTCCAAACTTTGTGAACCCCATTTTGCATACACCTATAATCATGAAATTTGCACTTTGCCATATCCCTTTCACTTTATTTTTTTCTTTTTTCTCTTTTCTCTTTTTCTCCCTGAATTAGAGCAGCTTTCTTTTTTTCTACTTCACATGACATGTATGCTATATTTGGGCCAACAGATGGTTTTTTTTTTTTACAAAAATTATAAGACAACTATTTTTATGAAGATGCAGAAATTTTCTTATGATGTCATTTATTTAAAAAGTGCGACTTATTTATTTAGTCACGTTTTAAATAAGAGTCCTATTAGAAATTATATTTGTACAATGTGTAGAATGAACTATATGATACTATGTATTTTATTCAAATTTTTGTTCCATTGTTAACAATAAATAAATCAACAATTTTCGAGTTTTGTTTCACAATCTTAATTTAAGGAGCGAAAACAACTACTTTTGTGGATGTCTCAAGGTCTCAATTGTAGTTTCGAAAGTAAAATTAAAGATGAAAAGAAAACATGCAAAGTGCCGGAGGCAAAGTAAAATGCAGAAATTAAAGCAAACAGAAAATTAAAAAGAAGATGAAGGAAGAAACTTGAACATAAAAGAGAAAAAGACGTAAAAGTAGAGAAATTTTATTAATAAAAACTGGAATAAAGCAAAGTACAAGTGTTTGAGTTCAGAGGAATTACTTAAGATTCTCAATTTTACTCTGTGATGCCAAGGGGCTGAGAGCGCTTTTTTGGGTTTCTAAGCGTTTTCCACGAAGAACTGAACTGTTTACAATATTTTCCTAAAGCTCTATTTATAGACTAACCTAATATCAGCTAACAGTTACCATTTGTACACCACTTGCGAAAAATTTGAATTTCTTGTAACTGTTCCCGCACTTCTTGTGAATTTCAAAAGTTAAATAGATAGCTGTTTTACTCAAATTTTAACGCTCCATGTTGATAACTGCTCCTGCACGTCCTATAATTCAGGCTTAATTCAATTTTTGAATAAAAACTGCTTCTTTGCTAGTGAATTAGAAGCTTCCCCTAATATATTGAATCTGGCTTCATAAGTTAATAATAATATTATCTTATATTTATTTACTTAAAACAAATTATTTTTTCTTAAGTGATAATAATTTTTTGCCAAACACTATGTCATGATAACATTCATCCTAGAAGTTTACACTTGTTAGAAACAAGAGACTAGATTGGAGAAAGGATTTGTGTGTCTATTCAAGTTGTCTAGAATGATACAATATAAAAAGGTATTTATAGGTACTAAGAGAATCGTAATAAATAAAGACGTAATCTCCTATAATAAATATTCAGATATACTAAATAATGCTAATTGATCCTAATTATATTCTAATATCCCCTCAAACTCAAGTGACAACTTGAGTTTGAAACTTATTTAAAACAACGAAATAAAGAGAAAAACTGCATAAACTAATAAAACGGGTGCAGAAGGAACTGCTGGAAGGAAGCGCAGACGGAACTGCCGCTTGTCTGAAGGAAGCGCGGAACTGCGCTGTTGGAAGGAAGCGCAGATGGAACTGCCGCGGGTGCAGACGGAACTGTCGGAAGGAAGCGCAGATGGAACTGCCGCTTTCTGAAGGAAGTGCAGAACTGCCGTAAAGAAACACAGACGAAACTGTCACAAAGAAACACAGACGAAACACAGACGGAACTACCACGAGAAAACACAGACGGAACTGCCATAAGAGAACATAAACGAAACTGTCACGAGAGAACGCAGATGGAACTGCCACGAGAGAACGCAGACGGAACTGCCGAAAGAGAGTGAAAACTATATGATTTCTTCATGAGAATAGGTAAGCAGCGGAGGACAATGGTGTTTGATCATTCGACTCGAAAAAAACACAAGACAGAGAAAATAGGCTAGTTGATGAGGTGAAAAAGCATAAAAGGAGTGACAAAATGGAAAGAAGAATGACATAGAAAAAAAATGCAAAAACTACGGTGTCTTCAAGGAAAATACAATGGCTCTGATACCATGTTAGAAACAAGAGACTAGACTGGAGAAAGGATTTGTGTGTCTATTCAAGTTGTCTAGAATAATACAATATAAAAGGGTATTTATGGTACTAAAAGAATCGTAATAATAAAGACGTAATCTCCTATAATAAATATTCAGATATACTAAATAATGCTAATTAATCCTAATTGATCCTAATTATATTCTAATAACACTGATGAAAAAAGATACCACTAATAATTATATCTCTAATACTTCCTAAACCTTCTAATAAACACATTGTACAAATATTCTATTAGCTCCCTATACTTTTTCTTTAAATAAAAGTAACACTTTTATAACTTATAAAAATTAAATTTTACAGTCTATTATTTAATAGTCAAAATAAAATATTTTTGTATAAATACAATTATAAAATTTTTATTGAAATATCCATCAAATTATAATACCGAAACTTTTCCAATGTTAAAGGCGAAATAGATTGACGAGAAAGAATAATTTTTAAATAAATTAATTAGTATTTTAGATTCATTATTATTTTTAATTTAAATTTTAGAAATGCTAATAAAATAGAAGTTCATTTTAAACTCAACTTAAATGACAGAAGAGTAACAACATTCATTTATTCTTAGAATACACACACAACTTTCAAGGCAAAAAAAAAGGGTAAAGTATACTTTTTGTCCCTGAAGTTTATTAAAAGTTTCAAAATTACCCCTAAGTTTCAATTTGTTTCAATTTTATCCCAAAAGTTTTCGATTTGCATCAATTTTATCCTTTAAGTTGACGCCGTTTAAATTACTCACAGACGTTAGTGATATGGCAAAGTATAGTGTGTGATGTGGCAAGAAATGTGAAACCCCCAAAATACCCATGGCTGAGTTATACCAAGTAAACCAATTGGCATCCTTTTTCAAACATAACCCGTTTGTCTTCCCTTTGCCAGTAAGGAACATCGCCAGAGAAACAGAGTCACAGGAGGAAGGTTGGTGGGTGGTTAGACGTCGCACCGTCAACTACAGTCCGCCACAGCGACGTGCAGGACGGCGCATGTTGTGACGCCGTCGAGACTGAGGGAGGAGTCTGGGATAGCATTCAGTCATCAACCATTCAAACGTGGATAGCGCCATTCTGATTAAGGTTTCTGACGAGGTAGGCCACCATTCTAGTCAATTTTGCTACTTTGATGTCTGAACGGTTAGGATTTAGGGTTTTTTTTTTTATCACTGTTGATTGCTGTTAGGATTCTATTGCATTGAGGGATTGAGGGATTTCTGTTCTGTTTTAGTGAAAAATATAACTTTGAGGTGGTCTATATTTTTTAATGATTAGTTACTCTGTTCTTTGGTCTGAACATCTTTTTATAACGGCAGGATGGATGATTTCAGTGTTAGAGTTCATCACAGGGGTAGGTTTTGTAGTGATAAGGGAAAAAATGAGTATATTGATGGTGAGGTGACAACGGTTGACTGGTGTGACAGAGATAGATGGAGTGTTATAGAAGCTTATGATGTGGTTGGAAAACTTGGGTACATTGCTGAAAACATTGGGGTACTGTGGTATAAAGATACTGAATTAGGATTAGAAGGGTTGAAGTTGTTGAAAGGTGATGAAGAAGCAATGGAAATGGCAAATATAGGAGTTGAAAAAAAGGTAGTTGATTTGTATGTGGTGCATAAGGCTTCAATCCCTGATGATTTTTGTTACGACATTGGTTATTTAGATGTTGGGGGTGGCAGCAAAGTTGTTGAGGAGGAGTGTGTGGATGCTGATAGTGGGCCAAGTGATATTAGACAGGCCCAAAATATTCAAGCAGAAGCCCAATGTGGAGGGGTGGATATGGAGGCCCAAATGCAAGGATTAGTTGATGCCCATTTATCTGCTGAAGAAGTGCTACAGAATATTGGTGATGGGGACAATAGTGAAGAAGAGGATGACACTGATGACCCAGATTATGAGGCTGATTCTGATCTGCATTTTAGTGATAGTGAAGATGATTATTGTGGTGATGATGGTTTATTTGATGTTGATATAACTCTTGGGGAGATGCACCAAGATATAAGAAAATCTAAGAAAAGTAAGAGTGCTGTCGAGAAGTTAAAGAAAACTCAAAAGGTGGTTGCTGGGAAGAGAAAGAGCTCTCGTTTAAGCGATGATGAAGGATTGAACAGTGATGAATTAGAGGAGGTATCGAGTGAGGATGATGAAGCCAGCAAGAAGAAATTTCCCGTTCACAAGGAGTTGAAGGATATGAGTAAGTATCAGTGGGAGGCTGGAACTCTCTATGCAACAAGAGAGGAGTTCAAGGAAGCTGTGACATCATATGCTGTTCATACTGGGAGAAACATAAAATTTCCAGTGGTGGACAATGTCCGGGTGAGGGCTAAGTGTGGAGATGGTTGTGAATGGTTTGCATATGCGGTGAAGATGGCCAATGAAGATAGTTGGCAGCTAAGAACAGTTAATGATCATCATTCTTGTAACACTGTATTTGACATAAAAGTGATGAAGTCGAAGTGGCTGGCGAAGGTCTTCAGGAGAAAAGTAGAAGAGAATCCGAAGTTGAAGCTGGGCACCATACAAAGTAGGACTCTTAGGAAGTGGAATGTGCAGATTTCAAGAGCAAAGACATTTCGGGCCAAGCAGATTGCACTGGTTGACATTAATGGAACTTTTAGGGAGCAGTATAGAAGACTTTACGACTATTGCCATGAGTTGCTGCGCACCAATCCTGGTTCATCTGTGAAGCTGCATGTTCAATTACCTCCAGCAGCCCAAACTGAGCACCCCGATACAACAGTCGACTTAAGTCCACGATTTCATAGGATTTATATGTGCTTAAAGGCTTGCAAGGAGAGTTTCATGAAGTGTAGGCCTATGATAGGGCTTGATGGTTGCTTTTTGAAGACACCATATGGAGGATGGCTATTGGTTGCTTTGGGGTGGGATCCGAATGACCAGATGCTACCTATAGCATATGCGGTCGTGGAGGCTGAGACAAAAGATTCATGGACGTGGTTCCTCTCAAACCTAATTGATGATATAGGAGCGGATAAATTATTACGTAGCACGTTCATGTCTGACCAACAAAAGGTAATTTACTAACCTGTATTTTAGTGTAATTAAGATTTTGCACTATATTTTTATGTCTAGTTATAATTAGTTAATGTTAATGTTCTTGTAATGTTCTTTTATAATTAGCACGTTCATGGCTTCTGCACTATATGTTATTGTTCTTGTAATGTTCTTTTATAATTAGCACGTTCATGGCTTCTGCACTATATGTTATTGTTCTTATAATTAGCTAGTCATGTGGCTTATGCACTATATGTAATGTTCTTTTATAATTAGTTAGTAATTGCTGTACCTATATGTTAATGTTCTTGTAATTGACTTTTATAATTAGTTATAAATTGCTGTGAATTAGCTAGTCATGTGGCTTCTGCACTATATGTTAATTAATTGTAATGTTCTTTTATAATTAGTTAGTAATTGTTGTACCTATATGTTAATGTTCTTGTAATGTTCTTTTATAATTAGTTATAAATTGCTGTGAATTAGCTAGTCATGTGGCTTCTGCACTATATGTTAATGTAATTGTAATGTTCTTTTATAATTAGTTATAAATTGCTGTACCTATATGTTAATGTTCTTGTAATGTTCTTTTATAATTAGTTATAAATTGCTGTGAATTAGTTAGTCATGTGGCTTCTGCACTATATCTTGCTGTTCTTGTAATGTTCAACATATAATTAGTTATATGTTGCTGTTATAAATTGCTGTGAATTAGCTAGTCATGTGGAGAGCTGCACTATATGTTAATGTTCTTGTAATGTTCTTTTATATATAGTTATAAATTGCTGTGAATTAGTTAGTCATGTGGCTTCTGCACTAAACTAATTATTTGATCATTATATTAAAATTGTGCACTTTGCACCAACAGGGCCTGGTGCCAACGTTTGATGAATTACTTCCAGGTGTTGATCACAGATTCTGTGTGAGACACCTTTATGCCAACTTCAAAAAAAAAATTTCCAGGGCTGAATCTTAAGAAAAGGATGTGGAGAGCTGCAAAATGTACATATCTAGCAGCATGGGAAAAGGAGTTGATGGAAATCCGAGCCATTAGTGAGGGTGCCTATCGACACTTGATAGGAATTCGTCCAAAGTATTGGACTAAATCAAGGTTTGAATTCTATCCTAAATGTGACGCTCTTGTCAATAATATGTGTGAAAGCTTTAACTCTGCAATTGTTGAATCAAGGGAAAAACCAATATTGACAATGCTAGAAGATATTAGAGTTTATTTGATGAAGAGATGGACTGAAAATAGGGTACTTATTGAGAAGTATAAGGATGATATTCTTCCTAGGATTAAGCTTAAGTTACAAAAGGAAATAGATGCTTCTAGGTGGTGGTTTCCGGTTGCTGCCGGTATTTCAAAATTTGAAGTCATAAGAGGCAGAGACAAATTTGTAGTGGATCTTCTGAAGAAAGAGTGTACTTGTAGAAAGTTTCAAATGACAGGTTTACCTTGTCCCCATGCAGTTAGTGCAATTAATTGTGCTAAGGATGATATTCGAAAATATGTTTCAAGTTGTTACACTAAAGCTGCTTATGTGGCTTGTTATACCCCCATGATTAACCCTTGTAATGGACATACAATGTGGGAGAGAACTACCCACCCAGATGTGATGCCTCCACCACATAGAGTGCCAATTGGGAGGCCTAAGAAGAAAAGAGCAAGGGGGAGGGTGAAGAACCACAGGGCCCAAGCACATCTAGGCTGGGGTTACAACAAAAATGCTCTCGTTGTCTGAAATTGGGTCACAACAAGCGAGGCTGCCCTCTTAGAAGGCCAAACGTGAGTACTTGTCTAGTAAATATAGTTTTATACATAACACTGTTTCTTATGCTGTTTACCTCTTTATAACTGTAACTTGTTGCTGTTTTTTGTTCATGTCCATCATAGGAAACAACTGCTGCCCCATCCTCAGCATCGCCAGCCCAAAACAATAATGCTGGAACTGCTACAACATCACCAGTCCAGCACAGCACTGCAAGGAATGCTGGATCTACTGGCTCAGTGCATAAGAGTACCAGGTTGGCCAGTGTTGCAGCAAGGCCTAATACCCAACCAAATGCACACAAAAAATTTCAGCCACCAAGACCAACTAGAATTCTTAGGAGCAACTCTACTTCAACTGCACAGGGACAACCCTCATCACAAGGGAGTCAGACTCAGAGTGCTCTCACAGGGTCTTAGTTGTCTCACATCTTGTGTTTGGTGTTTATTTTGGAAGATTGAAAAATGTTGGCATTTTGTATTATGACTTATGACTTATGACTCCAATTCTTCCTTTGTTGCTGAATTATTTTGCTTAGGACTTATGTAATTAAGTTTTTACTTTGGTTATGACTTATGTTAACTAGAGATTATGTTGATTAACAACTTATGTTATTTTGATAATGACTAATATGATGGATTCCTTCATGCAAATTTATTTTAGTGCACTGCTGAAATTATCCCTCATTACTTGAGTTTGTCTCTGCCACAACAGGTTCTTAATGCCAATTTTAGTGCCAAACTATTTTAATCCTTTCAGGGATATTTTTGAAACATAAATTAAACTTCAAGGACAACTATATTAACAAGTTTTCGAGTTGAGTACAGTTTTGTAACTGATTACAACCAGTCAATCTATTCTTACTTCTGCTAATTTCAGCTGTCCCAAACGCATTAATACCCTAATCTCAAATGGGTTCCATTCTTCACCCACAAATAAACCATTAAAATCACCATAAACCAACCCAACACACCAAAAATAACAGCCACCAACAGTTTGCATTTAGCATAAACTAATTTAGTCTTCAAGGTGGAAATCTTCATCTTCAACCTTGCAACCTCAGCCTCTTCTGTCTCTGCAACTCCATCTGCCCAGGAAAAAAATGTGCACTCCTTCCCAATCTGCAACATAAACAAAAAAAAAAAGAACTTGAAGAAACTCATGAAGACATCAAAATAAAAAGCACTCAAAACTAACATCAAAGTATACACAGCCCCAAAATCTCCGGCCGGGATTTTCTGGTGTCTTCGACCATCTCAGTACAGGGGGTTCACCACAGTTGCATATAAGCGTTCGTCGTCTCCGACTGCTTTTTTGTGATGATACCGAGCCTTGGGAAGCCATTCGTTAGGGTTTCTTATTCTTACACACAGTGAAGAAGATGAAGAGGAAGACGTAAATGAAGAAGTTAATTTTAGGGTTTGAGGTTGTGATTTTTAGCCATATCATTTTTGTAATATAAATTTTTAAACAAAAAATTAAAAATTATTTTAAAAAACGTTTTAGAAATGACTCACACACATAGTTGCCACATAGAACTCCTTTATTGCCACGTCACTAACGTCTGTTAGTGATTTCAACGATGTTAACGTTCAGGGATAAAATTGATGCAAATCGAAAACTTTTGGGATAAAATTGAAACAAATTGAAACTTAGGGGTAATTTTGAAACTTTTAGTAAACTTCAGGGACAAAAAGTATACTTTACCCCAAAAAAAAATGTCTTCATCATACATGTGAATATTTAAATACATTGATGAAATTAAATTTATTTAGAGGTAAAAAACTAATTTAAAATTTCATGTGATGATTTTATATTTGAATTTTGATAATCCATCAGATTAAATAATAAAAAGTAAAAAACTCACTTCTTTTTTATTTTTTGGTTTTCTACCACAACACACTCACACAATACTGAAAAATTCCTATAAATTTAAACGAGTAAAGTATCGTTTTTGTACCCAACATTTGGGGTAAGTCCCAAAGTTGTCCCTAACGTTTCAATCGTCCTATTTAAGTCCCTAACGTTTCAAAATTGACTCAATGTTGTCCTACCGTTAGGGATCCGTTAACAGAATTGACTGCAGGACAAAATTGAGACGATTTTGAAACGTTAAGGACTTAAATAGGACGAAAACATTTGGGACAAAAACGATACATAGAAATAAATTTTAATTTTATCCTTTAATAATATCAATTTTTTACTATACACAGTATTCAATTATTTTTTAATCACATCTAAGTAAATTACACTTAATCATATTATTTTCATTATAAATAAATTAAATTTTTTTATAATTTTACTCTTAAAGATTTTTAGTTATCATGAAATATTTGTAGAATGATTAGTATATAAACTTGCGAAAATATATATATATATATATATATATATATATATATATATATATATATATATATATATATATACAATAAAATATAAATTATATCTTTTGTCTCTAATGTATCAAAATTCTTTAAAATAATAAAAAAAATTATATAAAATAAAAATAATGTGATTAAACGTAATTTACTTAGATGTAATTAAAAAATAATTGAATACTATGTACAGTAAAAAATTGATATTATTGAAAGACAAAACTGAATTAAAAATTATTTTTATGCATCATTTTTGTCCCCAACGTTTTCGTCCTATTTAAGTCCCTAACGTTTCAAAATTGTTTCAATTTTGTCCCGCCGTCAATTCTGTTACAGGATCTCTAATTGCAGGACAACATTGAGTCAATTTTGAAACGTTAGGGACAACTTTGGGACTTACCCCAAACGTTAGAGACAAAAATGATACTTTACTCAATTTAAATTTAAGTACCGCATATTAAGTGTTTATTTGGACACCATTAAATCGATAAAAAAGATAATTTTTTTTAATGAAAAAAGATTTTTTTTATTTTCTAGTGTGTTTAAAAAATTTTTAATAGTAAAAGTAAAAACACTAGAAAAATAAAAAATATCTTTTTTGAAAAGTTACAATTTACATCTTTTTTAAAAGATATTTTTTCCTTAAAAAAAAGATATTTTTTACATAATAAATGAATAAAAAAATATTTTTATCTTATTTTATTCAAACATAATTGATAAATAAAAAGATCTTTTTATATGAGATATCCAAATATAAAATCATTTTTACTTTTATAAAAGATATTTTTAAAAAAATCAATTAAAAAAACATCTTTTTCGAAAATCGCCCCAAACAAACCGTATTGTCACGGAGAATTTTAGAAGGTTAGATTTAACAGTGTTTGAATAGTTTTCTGGAGTATTTGAGAATACTCTAGATGGTTCCGGAACGTTCTAGAATGTCCTAGAAGCTTCCGGAATACCCTAGAAGGTTCTAGAAGACTCTGGAAGGTCATAGAGTATTCTAGAAGAGTGTAGATGTATATAGAAGTATAAAGAGTGATATGGAATAATCTAGAAACATTTAGAGAGTTGTGGTAGGATAGATATTTGTAAAGAAGGTTCTGGATGATTAATCTGGACCATTGATTAGATTTAATCCTAACCATCCATTGAGGAGGTGGATGGCTATAAATAGGGATGAGAGTTAGAGTTTGTGTGTGTAAATCATTTGTAACCAACACTTGAGTAATAAAGTGTTCTTTCCACCAAAGCTTCCTTTCTCTTGTGTTCTCTTGTGTTCTTAACTTTCTTGCTAAATATTGAGGGTTAGGCTGACTTGGTCTTAGCTCAAGAGGTTGAGTAAGTCCGAGTGCCGGCACGGTAGCGTTGGAGTGTGTCCAAGGCCGTGACAATTTGGTATCCGAGCAAGGTTCGAGTGGGAGCACAAGTGATTTGTGGGTATGGCTTCTAGTATCACCATGGAGCATATTGAGTCTCAAAGGGGAAGGAATGCTATTCCTTCTCAATGGGGAGGCAAGAAGGTCCGTTCTTCAAGTGAGCCTAGAGGTAAGGACTCTAACTTCCTAGAAGAGAGAGTTTCTGTGTTGGAGAATGTTCTATCCTCTATGGATGAGCGTTTCCAAAGGATAGAACATGATAAGGAGACCCTCGAGGCTCACGTGTTAGGAGAACTAGATGCTTTTAAAGAAAGCATGCTCCAAATCGAAGAGAAGCTTGAGAATTCCTTAAAGCTATTTGAGGAAGTTCGAGTTTGGTTCGAGGAGGCAAAATCTCGACCAACCATTATAAGGGAGACGACAAAGATTGATCTCCCCAAGCCAAAGGAGTTCAAGGGCGTAAGGGACGCTCGCGAGGTGGAGAACTTCCTATGGCAAATGGAGAGGTACTTCGAAGGCCAAGGGGTGGTCGAAGAAGCAATAAAGGTACGCACTGCAGCTCTCTACCTTTCTGATAATGCTACTTTGTGGTGGAGAAGAAAGTGCGTAGATATGGAAAAGGGTACTTGCAACATAGCCACATGGGAAGATTTCAAAAGGGAGTTGAAAAGACAATTCTTCCCTGAGAATGTGGTTTATGAAGCAAGGAAGAAGTTAAGGGAGTTGAAGCACAAGAGTACGATTAGCGACTACGTAAAGGACTTTACTACTCTCACGCTTCAAATCCCCAACTTAGCATCAGAGGATGCATTGTTCTTCTTCATTGATGGACTCCAACCTTGGGCAAAGCAAGAACTACAAAGAAGGAATGTTAAGGATGTCGATGAGGCCATCGTGGTGGCCGAATCACTCACTGAGTATCATAGGAGAGACTCTAAACCCAAGTCTTCCTCCAAGCCTAGTTCTGCTAAAGGTGGGGGAGACAAGGGGAAGAGCTTCTCAACCAAGAAGGAAGGAAAATACTCTTCAAAGAAAGAGTACGAAGAAAAGAAGAAGGCTTTCGTGCCCAAAGGAGGATGCTTCGTGTGCAAGGGACCGCACCAAATGAAGGATTGTCCCAAGCTAGGGACTTTGGCATCTATCGCTGAGGAACGAGAAGCTCAAACTCAAGTAACTGAGTGTGTTGGATCTATCCAACACATAAATGCTGTGAAGACCAAAGAGGCAAGTACTGCAGAAAAGAAAGGCTTGATGTATGTCAAAGCCTTTATCAATGAAAAACCTGTCATGGCTATGATCGACACTGGTGCTACACACAACTTCATCACGCCTGATGAAGCAAGGAGGCTTGGGTTGAAGATCACCGAAAAGAATGGTTGGTTCAAACCCGTGAATACCAAGGGTGAACCCCTTAAGGGAGTAGCAAAAGGGGTTGAGATGACTCTTGGTTCTTGGAAGGGTCTTCTGGATTTCTCAGTAGCACCCATGGACGATTTTAAAATAGTCATCGGGCTCGATTTACAAAGGAAGGAAAATATAATACCTATGCCATACTACGACGTAGTATGCGTCATGGAGAAAGGGTCTCCGTGCATGGTCCCTACAGTCTCTAAAGTTGGAGGACCGCCGATACTCTCTGCTATGCAACTCAAGAAAGGGTTCAAGAAGGGAGAGATTACATATTTGGCTCTACTACAAGAGGAGTCAACACTTGAAAGAGAAGACGTTCCTCCCGAAATCAAGGAAGTCCTTGAAGAAAATAAGGATGTGATGCCTCCCGAGTTGCCAAAACAACTACCACCTAGGAGGAAGGTGGACCACAAGATTGAATTGGAGTTAGGAGCAAAACCGCCCGCCTCAACACCGTATAGAATGGCACCGCCAGAACTCGAGGAGTTGAAGAAGCAACTCAAGGATTTGCTAGATGCTGGGTTCATCCGTCCATCGAAGGCACCTTATGGCGCACCAGTCTTATTCCAAAAGAAGCATGATGGTTCATTGAGGTTATGCATCGACTATCGAGCACTTAACAAGCTAGATTTGAGGTCAGGATATCACCAAGTGAGAATTGCCGATGGTGATGAGCCTAAGACCACGTGTGTCACGAGGTATGGATCGTATGAATGGTTGGTGATGCCTTTTGGCTTGACCAATGCTCCTGCGACCTTCTGTACCTTGATGAATGAGATCTTTCGACCTTACCTTGATCGGTTTGTAGTGGTCTACTTGGATGACATTGTTGTCTATAGCAATACTTTGGAGGAACATGTAGAACACTTACGAACCGTGTTCAAGATCTTGCGAGAGAATAACCTATATGTGAAGAAGGAAAAGTGTTCCTTTGCAAGGGATGAAGTCCACTTCTTGGGACACATCATTAAAGGTGGAACTCTCTGCATGGATCAAGGAAAGGTGAAGGCTATCAAAGAGTGGGAGCCGCCAAACAAGGTATCTGAATTGAGGTCATTCCTTGGGTTGGCTAATTACTATCGAAGGTTTATCAAGGGATACTCCGCTAAGGCTGCACCATTAACTGATCTTCTCAAGAAGAATCACTCTTGGGAATGGTCAAAGGAGTGTCAAAAGGCCTTTGATGAGTTGAAGGCTGCTATCACAGAAGGACCAGTACTAGCACTACCCGACTACTCAAAGGTATTTGAAGTCCACACTGATGCTTCTGACTACGCTATTGGAGGAGTTCTGATGCAAGAAGGACATCCTATTGCCTTTGAGAGTCGCAAGTTGAATGATACAGAGAGGCGATACACTGTCCAAGAGAAGGAGATGACCGCGGTGGTGCATTGTCTGAGAACTTGGCGTCACTACTTGCTTGGTTCACACTTCATCGTCAAGACAGACAATGTGGCTACAAGCTACTTCCAAACTCAAAAGAAGTTAAGCCCCAAACAAGCTAGGTGGCAAGACTTCTTGGCTGAGTTTGATTTCGAATTCGAATACAAGTCAGGCAAGACTAATGTCGTAGCAGATGCGCTGAGTCGCAAGGCTGAGTTAGCGGCCATTTCTATGGTGGAAGGAGATATTATGCATATCATCAAGGAAGGGTTGCATCACGATCCATTAGCCAAGAAGTTGGTGGAGTTGGCTAGAGAAGGTAAGACCAAAAGATTTTGGTTAGAAAATGACCTTCTCTACACAAAAGGGAGAAGACTATACGTTCCTAAATGGGGCAATCTGAGAAGGAAGTTGGTAAGAGAATGCCACGACACCAAGTGGGCTGGTCACCAAGGTCAGCGAAGGACCTTAGCACTCATTGAATCTTCTTATTATTGGCCTCAAATGAGAGATGAAGTGGAGAGCTATGTGAAGACTTGTCTTGTGTGCCAACAAGATAAGATTGAAAACAAGACACCAAGTGGGTTGTTGGAACCTCTGCCTCCATCAGAGCGACCGTGGGAAAGTGTCTCTCTAGATTTCATCTCTGCCTTACCGAAGTCCGAGGGGTTTGGATCTATTCTCGTAGTAGTGGATCGATTTTCGAAGTATGTTACCTTTATACCTGCCCCTACTGACTGCACTGCAGAGGAAGCAGCACGACTATTCTTCAAGAATGTGGTGAAGTACTGGGGATTGCCTAAGAGCATCATTAGTGATCGAGATCCACGCTTCACAGGACGACTATGGACAGAGCTGTTCAAAATCCTTGGGTCGGAGCTTCATTTCTCAACAAGCTTCCATCCTCAAACCGATGGGCAGACTGAGAGAGTGAATGCTTTACTTGAGTGTTACTTAAGGCATTTTGTAAGCGCTAATCAGAAGGATTGGACAAAACTCCTAGACATTGCTCAATTCTCATACAATCTGCAAAGGAGCGAGTCTACAGGGAAGAGCCCATTTGAGATTGTGACTGGACAACAGCCGCTTACACCTCACTCTCTTTCTTCCTCTTACTCAGGAAAGAGCCCTGGAGCTTATCATATGATTAAGTCATGGGAAGAACAAGCAGATGTCACTCGTTCTTACCTCGACAAAGCTGCCAAGAGGATGAAGAAATGGGCAGATAAGAAGAGGAGGCATGCAAGCTATCAAGTGGGAGACAAGGTAATGATCAAACTTCTTCCACAACAATTCAAAGCCTTTCGCAAGGTTCATAAGGGTTTAATCCGCAAATACGAAGGACCATTTGAGATCATTGGACGTGTTGGGGAGGTTGCTTATAAAGTACAACTCCCTCCCTCTATGAAGATCCACCCGGTCTTCCATGTGAGTATGCTTAAACCATATCATGAGGACCAAGACGAACCGAGTAGAGGTAACTCGAGTCGTGCTCCGCCTGTGGTGATTAGATCTTTTGACAAAGAAATCGAAGAGATCCTAGCTAATCGCGTCGTGCGACGAAGAGGAGTACCACCAAGTATCAAATACTTGATCAAGTGGAAAGGGCTCCCGATAACTGAAGCTAGCTGGGAAACTCGCGAAGATCTGTGGCAATTCCAAGAACACCTAGAGCGCTATCATGAACAGAACGCGACGAGGACGTCTGCGCATTAGGTGGGGGAGAATGTCACGGAGAATTTTAGAAGGTTAGATTTAACAGTGTTTGAATAGTTTTCTGGAGTGTTTGAGAATACTCTAGATGGTTCCGGAACGTTCTAGAATGTCCTAGAAGCTTCCGGAATACCCTAGAAGGTTCTAGAAGACTCTGGAAGGTCATAGAGTATTCTAGAAGAGTGTAGATGTATATAGAAGTATAAAGAGTGATATGGAATAATCTAGAAACATTTAGAGAGTTGTGGTAGGATAGATATTTGTAAAGAAGGTTCTGGATGATTAATCTGGACCATTGATTAGATTTAATCCTAACCATCCATTGAGGAGGTGGATGGCTATAAATAGGGATGAGAGTTAGAGTTTGTGTGTGTAAATCATTTGTAACCAACACTTGAGTAATAAAGTGTTCTTTCCACCAAAGCTTCCTTTCTCTTGTGTTCTCTTGTGTTCTTAACTTTCTTGCTAAATATTGAGGGTTAGGCTGACTTGGTCTTAGCTCAAGAGGTTGAGTAAGTCCGAGTGCCGGCACGGTAGCGTTGGAGTGTGTCCAAGGCCGTGACAGTATGGTTTATAATTGACTACTTGAGCTAAGACCTCTGATTTTTTTTCCCACAAAATGAGAATATTACAAGCAACAAGTTTGGACTTATTGTTATGTCCAGAGTGGTTATTCGGTTTTGGGCCTTTCTCCTTACAATAATTTTCCCATGATCCAATATATATGGCCCAAATACATAGATTTCACTTAAGTTGAAAAAGAAAAGGAAAAAAGAAAAGGAAAAGAAGAAGCAAATATAGGGTTTGGATGTTGAAATTGTTCATTGTTCATCTCAAAATCCGTAATTCCTAATTGATAATTGCAAATCCCTAACCCCTAATTGAATCATGGATTCTCTGTTAGCGAGCTACGCTTCTTCAGACGAAGAAGAAGATGAGCAACAACAGCAGGAACTAACCGCAGCTGTTCCCTCCAAAACGACATCGTTTTCCAGCAGCGGTGTCTCCTCTCTTTTCTCTTCTCTTCCTCAACCCAAATCTTCTCCTTCTTCGCTGTTTCAATCTCTTCCTCAGCCGAATCAACATTCAGTTACCGCAATCCATGACAACGACGACACGTCTGCACCCTCTTCCTCCAAATTCACCGGAAGCTCTTCCCTTTTCACTTCCCTCCCTAAACCTAAATCCCAAATCCAACCACCACAACCACAACCCAAAAAGGTGGTTCAATTCAGGCCTCCACCTATCCCCATCTCTAGACCTTCCGCACCCGACGATGACGATGATGAAGACGAAGAAGAAGAACGAAACCGAAGAAGAAAAATGGCGGCTTCAATTCAAGCTCCATCGGTGAAGTCATTCTTATCCAGCATTCCGGCGCCCCGCAACTCCGCCACCCTAGGCGTCCAATCCAGTTCTGGTTCCGGCCGTAGATCCATCATCGAGACGGAGGCGCCAGCATCTGAACCGGAACCGGAGCCAGAACCAGCTCTGCCTTCAAGTTCTGGTGTTTCGGATGGCGGTGTTGTTGTTGATCAAAATTCAGCTGGTTATGTGAATTATGAGAGTTACAGCGGTTATCAATATGGGAGTGACCAGAATGCAGGGTCAGGTTATTACATGGATGGTGGTGCTAGTTATGGCGGTTATGGTGCTGGTTATGATCAAAGTTCGGGTTTTCAGCCAGAGGATGGGGTTCCTGGAACTGCTGGTTATGGGAATGGTGATGGTGCCTATGCAAATTATGGTGCATATGCTGATTATGGGAATAATTGGGGTGATGGGTCGTCAGCTTCAGTGACCGCAGAGCCGCTGGCATCTGGGCCCGCCGAGAGTGCGGCGATATTTCCGAAGAAGAGAGGAAGGAATGAGATTCCCTCGGAAATCATAGAGGTGAAGCAGGATGAGTTGATCAAGAACCGGCCAAGAGAGGATCAGGTCAAGCTCACTGGGATAGCTTTTGGACCCTCTTATCAGGTACTACTCTTTCCCTGCTTGTGCATCTTTTGTAGTAAATTCCCTTAGATTTGTTTGGATCGAATTTCATGGTATAAAGCTGTCATCTTTTGTGTTGGTATGGTACTTCATATATAGGACATGTTAATGTTAAGAGTTTTGATTGAGTTGAAAATGTTGAATTTCATATATAGGACATAGCTATTCTGTGTAATAGTTTGTTTGTCTCATCAAACCCTGATGCGGATATCATGGTCACTTGTCAGTTTAAATCTCTGGCACTCGAAAATGGATGATTAGAGACAGAAGAGAGTAGTCAATAGCTCAATATAGGGCTGGTCTTTTGGTTTACAGTCAGGGAATATAGAAGAAAAACTTATTTGAGAAAACTCTGAACTTCCTTGTGACAAGTAAAAGCCATAAATTATAGGGCTCTCTTAGAAAACAAATTTAATGGGGATGATGATGGACAATGTTTTAAATTATAGATAAAGTGCTTGGTGTTTTACTGTTTCCATATTCAAATATTATTCGACTCCAATGGGAACTCTGTTGTATTGGTACCATGCTAATTTGTATATATATAGGGACACTCTACTATACAGATTAAATCTTTACCATATAATTCACCATATATTAATTGTTCTCTTGCAGCCTGTATCAACGAAAGGGAAGCCTTCAAAGCTGCATAAGAGGAAGCATCAAATTGGTTCCTTGTATTTTGATATGAAACAAAATGAAATGAAGCTCGCAGAGCGGCGCGCAAAGGGTATGCTTACCAAAGCTGAAACACAAGCAAAATATGGATGGTGATATGAGGGAGGATTTTCTTGCAATTTCTTAAACTTCAATTGAAACATGGATTACAAAAGGGAAGTTCCCATGTGTGGCTGCGGCCCTTGTATTTCACTGTTCTTCCAAGAGATGTGTATGTTTGCTGTGTTCTCTTTGCAAATTTAAAGCGATGATATGTGTATGCGCTGGAATATGCAATTTGCTGTATTTTGAGATTGATCGCGTTCCTCTTTCTTCTTTCTCTAGCCTGAGATCAAATGGAGGCTTGTGTGAATTCTCTTCTACATGAGTAGTGGCTTCTGGGTCGAATCCATAAGTTTGTCCATGGATTTTCGAGAAGCGAAGGTGATGGTGGGGTTAAGATTGGATTGAGAATTAAGGTTTAAGCTTAACCAAAGTCATTAATTGATTTAGCTTGTGTTTTTCTCCTAGTTCTATCTACACTAATAGTGCACTCAAGTAGACTCCAATTTTCATTTCAATGTAAAGCATGGATTCTAAAATATCAGAATGAATGGCATAAAAAGGACAACTGTATTGTTTAACAATCCTACATAATTTATATATCAAGTTTATTGGTTAACTACAATCATGCATACAACATATTTTTCACGGTCGATAGAATGATCATTAGCCGGATTTTGTCCCTCTCCAACGCCACAACTATAGTTTGATCTAAAAGGTTGAGCCGTTGAACCCAAAGAATGAGCGCTGCACAGAGAAAAAACAAATAAACTTAAGAATGTATGTGCTGAAAATAAATTACAAAGAAAAGCTGTAATTATGCCATTTATTTCATGGAAAGGCATATCTTTTCCATAGGCATTACCATTGTTGACCAACAAGCATGACTGTTATACTTATATATCTACCTTAGCAAATTCTAAGTCCAGAATTGGAAAACAAGAAAATGTTACGTAGCACCTTATACGAGTAAGGATTAAGAGGAAAAAAGAGACCACATATGTTGTATGATATTACAGGCTATTACTACTGCTAAACAATTTCGAGAATTCAATATTGAACTAAATTACATGCATTATAAGAGAAAAAAATACCATCATAAATGGAAGGATATATAATAAGATGTGCTGTCAGTTTAAAACACTTTTACACGAAATATCGAATAACGATAAGTCAGTAAAACTAAAGCAGTGAATTAATGATCATTAAAAAAAAAATAGATATGATTGGACAACAATGTAAAATTAAGATTTTTTTACCGAGTGAAACTCCAAATTCAAGGAAGCAGTGAATTAGAGAAGGGAACTTATGAAATATCGACATGGGGTATAAGAATAAAGCGAATACTTGCAAATATGAATTAAGAAAGCAGGAATAGACCTGAACATCATAGAACTTGATATAGAATCGGGAACTATCAATGAAAAGCTTAGTTTTCAGGATGTCAGCAATGGTGGAACTTAGTTTGCCATTAACAGAAGGATCAAGGCCACCAATGGAGATGAGTTCACCATAAGCAGCTGGCTCCTCAGACCCAGCAAACGCAATAGGGACACTCCCATTCAACAGTATCATCACATACTGCAAAAGAAAGAACCCAGAGGGATTCAGAGTAATTTCATCGAACAAGAGGTGTGCAATGCAGAAACAAGAAAAGAGAAGAGATGTTCTTAACGGATTCGGGTTTTCCGATTATCTTAGCAACAGCTTTGGTGGCGTCTCTGAGAATGTCGGAAGCAACGACGGTGTCGACGGGGATGTTGGTGAACAAGTTCAGCGTCGGCATTGCTGCTGCAACCTCCAAACGCCGCTGGGTCAAAGATTAGGTTAAGGATAAGCTCTATCTCTCTTCACAAAACAAGTCTATAGTACTATTACTATTGGAAAAATTCCAAGTGTACCAAAGAACATCGGTGTTCCAGTTGTTTTAACCGTTGATTTCAATCAATATATATTATATATATTTTTTATAATTCAGATCAACGGTTAAAACAACTAGAACACCGGTATTTTCGGTAGACTTAAAACTCTTCCATTACTATTTACTACTATAGTGCTTTGGAAAAGTGTTTATATTCATAACTATGGTATCCGTTTTCGTCGTTTTAAGATATGGTTTTTCCCAATATTACAAAGGAATATATATATTTACTACTATATTGGCACATGTTAATAATAAGAGTAAAGTATGTTTTTTTTTAACGTTTGGGGTAAGTTTAAAGTTGACCTTAACGTTTTAACCGTTTTATTTAAATCCCTAATGTTTTAAAATTGGCTCAATATTATCCTGCCGTTAGGGATCCGTTAACAGAATTGACGGCGGGACAAAATTGAGACGATTTTGAAACGTTAGGAACTTAAATAGAACAAAAACGTTGAAGACAAAAACGATACATAAAAATAAATTTTAATTTTATCCTTCAATAATATTAATCTTTTACTGTATATAATATTGAATTATTTTTTAATCACATCTAAGTAAATTACACTTAATTACACTACTTTTATTCTAAATATTTTTTTTTTATATTTTTATATTAACTTATAACTTTAAGTGTAAAATTAAAAAAAATAAATTTATTTAGAACGAAAGTAATATGATTAAGTGTAATTTACTTAAATGTAATTAAAAAATAATTGAATACTATTTACAGTAAAAATTGATATTATTGAAGGATAAAACTAAAATTTATTTTTATGTATCGTTTTTGTCCCCAACATTTTCGTCCTATTTAAATCCCTAACGTTTCAAAATTGTCTCAATTTTGTCCCGCCGTCAATTCTGTTAACAGATTCCTAACAGCAGGACAACATTGAGTCAATTTTGAAACGTTAGGGACTTAAATAGGACGATTGAAACGTTAGGGACAACTTTAAAACTTACCCCAAACGTTGGGACAAAAACCATACTTTACTCTAATAATAATTATTAATGTACTGAGAAATATTCTTGCCATATTTATAGAAAACTTGAATTTAAAACAATTTAGATATTATGTTTATAAAAATTTGCTTTTGATGTTTATCAAAAGTTTGTAATGTATATCCAACTTACTTCCTTTTATCTTTCCTTTGTTTTTATTTTTCATGTTTAAACAATTTTTCAATTTTTTTAACTAACACTTAGTTAACATTGTTTATCTCATTTAGAGTAGGTTTGGATTGTTTTTTGAAAAAAAAATATATCTTTTTTAAAAAAAATAATAAATAAAAATTATTTTATATTTAAATTGATTTTTTTAAAAAAAAATAAAACATTAAAAACGTTTTTTGTTTCCATTTTTCTTAAAAACAAAGCATTGTTGACTTTTATTCAATAAAATTATGTTTTAAAAAAAAAAGGCATCCAGATGTATTTAAAACATAATAAAAATATTTTATTTTCAAAAATTTCAAAAGTCAATTTAAATATGAACTCTACTTTCCGCACTCAAATAAGCCAATTCAAACCACTTAATCAATAAAATTTCACTAGTATGGAAAATAGTTTTGGAGTCACAATGAATATACCTCCAAATTATAGTATGTTCGCCCTAAGCTTAGCATATCCAATACTTGGATTCGACTTATAAATGCAAGCTTATGATAAATGTTTGAGTGACAATAAGAAACGGCATGTATAACACTGCGCACAAAAATAACAACTATATCGTTAAGGTATGACCAGTTACCGACCAAAAAAGAAAAGGTATGATTAGTTGCTCATAATTTGGTGAGTAGTTGCTAGTGAAAACCTACAATTCTCATAATATACACTACAAAGTACAAACTAAAATAATGAAATTGACTAATATTGTGTTACATTTTCTACGGCACTACTCCACTCTTAGCCACAATACCAGATTACATGATATCATAAATAAAGAAAAAAAACATGTGGAACCCAACATATATTAGAACAAACTAACTAGAAATCGATTCCTTGTGAATACAGAGAGACCATTTTAAAGTCTGAAAGAACTGTAGCCTCCAAGACCAGAAGAACCATAACCGCTGTAAGGTTGCGTGGACAACGAAGATGATGAGTATGATGTACTGCCCAATTGGGCGTAAGTAGACCTCAGATCGGCATCTAACCTGCTGTAAGCACTAGCGGCAGGCTCTTTGTGATTAGTTATCACTTCCTGTAAAATGCAGAGTAAAG
This sequence comes from Arachis ipaensis, assembly GCF_059453495.1. Classification (NCBI taxonomy): domain Eukaryota; kingdom Viridiplantae; phylum Streptophyta; class Magnoliopsida; order Fabales; family Fabaceae; genus Arachis; species Arachis ipaensis. Next base: position 151,691,058 of record NC_142436.1, on the reverse strand, counting down.
CGTTTCTCTCGGCAAAAGCAAATATAAACTGAAGGTGGAAAAACTAAGCAATATATACATACATAAAGAGAGGATATGAATCACAATCACAATCGTGCAAAACCTTTTATTTTTATTCCCTCAATGATTACTTTTATGATTGTCCTGGTGACATGCATGTATATCTATCTATTGTATGAACTTACATCCAAGCAATAACTACATTTCCTGAACAAATATACAGTTACTGCAACCCCATCAACCTGAGATAAATATTGTCTAAGGATAGGTTTATTCAGGTCTGGTATAACACTCAATAATGGTCATCTGTTTTGACTACTTAAGATGATGTCTACTTACTAATGCTCTGCTTAGAGTGGTATTTATGAAAATGTGAAAAAAGCATTTGTTTATCTGTCTTCTGCTCCTACCAAAATATACAGAACGAAAATGCCAAACTATGCTAAACTGATGAAACGTCTCAATCCCCTTTCTACTACTTCCTTTCAACATCTCAATTAAACTATCAAGTGAAATGGTTTATAACTTTTAACCCATACATGGAATGGGGATATAGACTAAACAGCAAGTGTCTAAATCATTCAAATAAGTGAAGCAATAATGGCTACAAAACTGAGCAGCTGGGCAATAAATTTGTTAAGATCATAAAGCCTATTTCTGCATTAATACTTGCTAACATATTCCTATCAAAATATATAGGTATGCTTAGGCATTTTCATTATAATACAAAAAATGGAACCAGATCAATGTAACTTTTACTTTCTTTTCATAGGCTCAGCTCTAGTACCTGAATCAGTTGTTGTGCCAACTGAACCTGAGATGAGGTGCCTTTTATTTCCACAATAATTTCATCAGGCACTCTGCTCTCCTGAACCGTCAATATGGCTCCACTAGTACGGCGAATGTAATCAATATTAGTCCCTTGTATACCAATTATGTCCTCTGCATAGGACAGTGGTATTTGCATTGTTTGTATTACCTGATAAATGCAAACAATATGGGAGTAAGGTGAGAGTTATCATGATAATCAATGGCAAAATAAATGGGGAAATAAGACCAAGGTGCAAGCATATATGCTAGAATTGGAAAGGGGTTATCAATAAGCAAGTTATACAGGATAGGATTTGATGATTAGCCTCTATTTTAAGTAAAGCCTATGATCTTTTTCTCTTGTATGGAGAATCCCTTATCCTCCATTTTCTTGTATTATTCTTCTCGCTGTCTTAATGATATTCTTTTTTTTTCTTTTGTAAAATAAATCTTATATACACTTTGTAAAGTATTATCATAGATATATTTTGTCAACGGAGTTTCAATAGCAAATAGTACCCAAATAAAAATATGCGCCACTAAAAAATGCTAACCGTAGTAACAATAGGAGCACCAGCAGCACGGCCCAGAGCTGAAGAACGAAGACCGGAAAGTGAAGAATCTTGCCCGTACAGTGACACTGAGGAGGAAGGGAGTAATGAATCCAATTGACTTTCACGCTCAACAAAGAGAGCATCCCTTTTTGTTGGAAGAGAAACATCAGCAACAATGGAAGGTTGGGAAGCACTATACAGCGATGGCTTGTCAGCCCAGGTATCCACCTGGTGGTCTTGGGAGATTGTTGCATTGTACTTGAACAAAACAAAGGATTCACATATCTTAGAGTAAGGTACAGCAATACCAGATAAGATAGCCTTCATGTAAATGAAATGGCAGTCCAACATGCAGAATATACACCGGAATCAGCTTTTAAGCCTAATAATACGTTTAGAAGATATCAAACTTACAGTTTTCTCAAATAGGGGAAGAACACTATGATCCACCAAAAATTTCCTCAGGTGCCCAACTACTGCTTCCAGTGCCTTAAGCACCTTCAAGACTTCTCCCTGCAGCTCTACAATCCTTTCATCGGCCGCAGCATAAAATGGCACCTCATCTATCATGAAAATGATTCGGCATCAGAAACATTCCGATCTTTTCACCAAAAATGCATTTAAAAAAGAATGCTCATTTCGTTAGGTACATAAAAATGAGAACAGGAATCTAAACTTAAGTCAAATTGGACTCTGCACAAAAATTAGGCTCAAGAAAAGAGCATCGACCAACACAAATCTGATTGAACATAGAATTCAGCACACCTTAATAACCCAAAATCACTAGTTGCTGTTAAAATACAGGGAAAATCATAGGTTCATTATGTAAAATTACATAAATGTGACAGGAAGCATACCTCCTGACAATACTCTAACAGAAGCAGCAGTGCTTTCCTGTATGGATTTGATTAACGAGCCCTGCTTTCCAATCAAATTGATGGCCTGTGTTGATGCTACCAATAAACGGATAGAACAAAAATTACCCCCGGCAGCTCCCAATGTCATATTCTCGCCCTCAGTTTCAGATAATCCTGAGATACGCTTAAAAATCCTCATTACAGCATCCATTGCAGGAGAGAATGCTGTCTCTGGATCTTCCTTCCCTGATATAAGTACCTACAGACATTTAATCCACATTCAGATTCAAAAGAATTCGACACAAATTAATAAAATATCCTCATGTACACATAAACATTTTGAGATGCCAACGGTGTGAAGTCGAGAATCATCTGCATTCTGTACGATATATAAACCAATTAAATTGGAGAGCTAATTCCCAACCTATACTGAAAGTTGCAACCTATAGACTGTAACAAGACAAAAAATCATGTAGTATCACTGACTGTACAGGGATGAAGATAGAATCCGAAGTAACCTGCTTAAACAATGGAAATCCTGCAGGAACCTACTTCATACGGATAGCCTTGAAATTTAATCCTATTAATACTGTTTCGATAGCTAAATTCATCAAAAGCTGATGAATTATGATAAAATTGAAGTTGAACGACGAAAGCAAACATGAAATCAAATTACAACATTAGTTATAACATACGACTTAATGAATAAAGGATAAGGTAGAGTAACGTATATCCAAAATTAATGAAACTGCATTTAACCAAGGAAAACAGTGATTAGCTTCAGAGGAAGGAGGATATAAAGTTAAATGCGTGTTTTTTTCTCTGAGCTGATCTATAAAGAGAAAACCTTTGAACGAACTGAGAAAAAGAATGAATAAGAAAACCCAAGAAATATAGATGTGTATGGACTATGGAGAGAGAGACTCACGATTCGATCGGAAGTGCCGACAGCACCATCTAGAACGCGAATGCGAGCTCGAGTCTCTTCACATGTCTTCTTAATGAGCTCGCCCTTCCGCCCAATTATGCTGCCGACTTTGAGCACCGGCACGATGAGCCGGAACACGCAGTGGCCGGGCCAACCAGGCCATCTCTTCTCCGGCGGAGTGGTGGTGGTACTGGCGGTTGCGGCAGCTTCAGGTGCCGGAACCGCCTCGGATTCGGGTGCATCGATTGAAGGGTTTGCGCTGCCTACGGCAGTGGATTCGGTGGCGGCTGCCGCTAAGGCGGTTGTAGTGGTGGTGGCGGTGGAGGGTTGTTCGGCGGCGGCGGCATTTGCCGGTGCAAGTGGCTGGGAGACATTGTTGGAGGTGCCGTTCTGGATTGGTTCGACGGTGGCCATGGACGCGTGGAGCTTAGGTTGTGTGTTGCAAGTTGCAACCGAATTGAAGCGATTAAGGGTTTATAGTTTTAGTTAAAAGTTAGCGCTATTACTCTTAATCTTAACTACTATTCTTTTCCAATTGGTAATTTGGAATTTGGGAATTTAGGTCTAGAAGACTACAAGGCCTTTTTTTAATCTATCTTATTATTCAAGTGATATACTAAAATTTGATAACTTAATAGTCTTGTACATCAAAAAAGTAAAAATATTTGATCTCATTCAAGTAAAATTAAATGAAGTTCACTAAACCTAGATATATACTTTCTCCGTTTCTAAAATTTTTATATTTAAGAAATATTAATTTTAATGTACTAATATTATAAAAAATTTATATAATTATCTCTTAAACATGTAAATAGTTTTTTTAAAGAATAAATAGTTAAATTAGTCTTTAAAAGATCATTTATTTTCTAAAATAGTCTCTGAAAAACTTGAATGAAAAAAAATTAAATAAATTAGATTTGCATAATTTATTCTATTTTATTATCAAACAGAATACAAGAATAATTCTAGGTTTCTGTTATTTGTGTCTTGTTCGTAGTGTTTTGTTGTTCTCAGAAACAAACAACTTTTAAAATTTTAAATTAGTCATATTAGTTCTTATGTCACTTTTTTTTATGATGATGTCAAAATTTGCTAATGTGGCATGTTAAGTGACACCACAACATACACCTAAAAATTTTAATTGATTATTTATATAATAAATTTACGAGTATCAACAAACTTTGATGTTGTTAGTAATAAAAAAAATAGAAAAACTAATATGACTAATTTAAAATATTTAAAGAACGAATTTAATTAAAAAATTTAAAGATTAATTTAAAAATAAATAATTTTTTAAAAATTAATTTGACTATTTATTCGTTTTTTAAATAACAAATTTAATATTTTATTTTTTTATGATATGATAAATACCATTAAATATTCGTGTAAAAATATTTTATATTATTAGTCGATGAACATTAAATTCTGAATAAACAAAGTAATCATACTACTTATTTTACTCAAATTTTGTTTATGTTTAAAAGAAAACGTGATATTTTAATGTCGCAATTGTAACATCAAATAAAATTAAAAGGAATAAAAGTAAAAAATAAACATATAAATGCAAGGTGCTGGTGGCGAAGTAAATTGCAGAAATTGAAACAAACAGAAAATTAAAAAGAAGATGAAGTAAGAAACATAACGTAAAAGAGAAGAAGACGTAAAAGTAGAGGAATTTTATTAATAAAAACTGGGAAAAAGCAAAGTATAAGTGTTTGAGTTCAGAGGAATTACTTAAGATTCTCAATTTTACTCTGTGATGCCAAGGGGCTGAGAGCGTTTTGGGTTTCTAAGTGTTTTCCAAGAAGAACTGAATTGCTTACAATGTGTTCCTAAAACTTTATTTATAGACTAACCTAATATCAGCTGACAGTTACCATTTGTACACCTGTTGCTGAAAATTTAGATTGGCCCATAACCGTTCTCGCACCTGTTGTGAATTTCAAAAATCAAATAGATAACCAACTGTCAAATGATCTAATTTAATTTAAAATAAATATAAATATTATATATGGAGATATCACCAAGAAAATTCTCTGCACTCACACCAAAAGCACATTTTAAGGGATTCATTTTCAATTTATACTTTCTTATTCTTTCAAATGCTTTTTTTAAATTTTCTAGATGTTCTTTTTTAGCATTTAATTTGACAACCACATCGTCAACATAAATTTCCATAAAATTTTCAATAAAGTCATGAAAAATTTTATTCATTGCCCTTTGATAAGTTGCACCAGCATTTTTGAGTCCAAATGGCATCACAACCCATTCAAAAGTTCTTAAAGCACCTGGACACTTAAATACAGTTTTTGACACATCTTCCTCAGCTATATATATTTGATTATAACCTGAATATCCATTCATAAAACTTAACATTTCATGACCAGCAGTAGAATCTATCAACATATCAGCTATAGGCATTGGATATTCATTTTTTGGTGTTGCAGAATTTAAATCTCTAAAATCAATGCAAATCCTTAATTTTCCATTCTTTTTCATGACAGGAACAATATTAGAAATCCAGTTGACATACCTTGTTGTTCTGATAAGCTTAGCTTTAAGAAGTCTTTCAATCTCTTCTTTAATCTTTTGCATGACTTCAGGAGCAAATCTCCATGGTGGCTGCTTGACAAGTTTGACATTGGCTTTCAATGGCAATTGATATTCTACTAATTCACGATTCAAGCGTGGCATCTCTGCATAATCCCATGCAAAACAGTCGCAATAATTCTTCAAAATCTCTACCATTTCTTTTTTGAAATCATTAGGCAGTATCTTGCTCACATATGTTGGTCTAGGATAATCACCGTTTTCAATATCTACTTCCTCCAAAGGATCCTGCACCTCAACCTTTTTTATAGTGTCAGTGTTATTTTTTTCAAAACCTAAAGGACCATCATCATATATACAATCATAAGGTACACTGTCAATGCACCCTTCTCTGTCTGCCATATAGGCTGACAGCCGAGCCAGTTAGCTCGTCAAACTCATCATCTAAGTTTCTCCTGAGGCCGTATCCGGCCTGCCCTTAGGGACCAAAATAAAACTATTCATATCTATTTTGCACATCTCAATACTTTCAGGATTAAATGCCTTGGTGTCAACCGTCAGTGGCTTGACTCCAGGATTATACATCCTGAACTCCACATGCATCTCATCATAGTAACATGTACTATTATCAGCAGGAACTTCTTCCACTCCTCCATCTTCGTTCCAGAAAATTAACTTTTGATGTAGAGTGGATGGAATAGCATCCATTTCATGAATCCAATCACCTCCCAAAAGCAAGTTAAAACCAGCCTTAGAAGGAACAACAACAAATAGAGTTGGCCTATTGACAGAACCAACCTCAATTGACAGTAGAACCACACCTCTAACAGAAGAAGTCCTTCCATTAAAATCTGTTACCCCAATGCTACTTTTAATCAGATCTTTTTCAGTCTTTTCAAGCCTTCCCATCATTCTTTCAGGCATGAGATTGACAGTAGCTCTCCCGTCAACCAAAATATTATTGACTATCCTTCCATCAACATGAGCCTTAATACAACACGAGCCTTGATATGCAGTGGACGCAAGTGTTCATTGTCATTTTTAGTAGGCTTCTCAAACAATCCTCCACCACACATATTATCATCTAGCAATAAGCATTTACTTCCAGGAAAGACATCATAACAATCATCTTCTAATGACTCCACTTCCCGAACTTGACTATACTCCTCAGGCAGTATTAACACCACAACTATAGATTGCTTAACACCAAATATTGCTTCTAAGCGATCATCAAAACCAGTGTCAAAATTATTAGTAATTAAATCTTCATCCTTTTCTCTCTTATTTTCAACCATTACCTTCTTTCCAGCAAGATTCTTCTTTACATTTTTATTGCATTTAGGGTGATTAGAAGAATTACCTGTTTCTGCAGACTTGGCCATGGTTGGCAAAGGAGAAAAATTTACACCGTGTCCCTTGTATGGATCTAAAGGAACATACTCAGGTATATTCTCTTTTTGCTCAAAAGTTGTAAAATGATAATACTTTGGAATATTTTGACAATTTGGCCAAGGAAAATAATTAGGAACCTACTGCATGTTAGGATTATAACAAGAATAAATTGGCTTTGAGGGAATAGGCACATTTTTTGGAATATATATATTACCTCTATCTTGTGCATGATTCATGTTCCATAACTGAGACTCGTAGTACCTGGGTTTAAAAGGTCTAGACTTCACCCATTTGTTTTTTCCTCTTGCAAAAGCAGTAGGTTGATTCTGCACATTTCTCACATTCTGACCCATTTATTGTTTGAAATTTTGGTGGGAGGAACTCTTGTCTTTTGAGAAAATTCATCAGGTTTTTCATCAATCATGACTACAGTCTTCATCTTCTGGTTGATGGGTTGTATCCCAGTGTTGTTGACACACTTGTTCAAAGGAGCCTGACCGCCCAACTTTTGCTTTTCCTCGGCTATCTTCCGCTTTAGCTCGTTAGTTTCATTTTCTTTTTCAGCAATCTTCTTTCTCAACTCAGCCTTTTCTTTCTCTTCAACTTTGTACTTTTCAAACTCTTTTGCAGCTTCCTTGTCAAAAACAGCGTTGCACTTTGGGCACATAGCCATACTGTTGTCAGATTCTTTAATTCTCAACAAAAAATCTAAAAGATCCTCACCAGGACGAGGATAAATTGGCTTCTTGTCTCGCTAAAAAATCCTCAGATCTTTATTTTCATCTTGAGCACTAACCATTGTGGCGTCAATTTCTACCATGTTGACTGACAAATTGAATGGCTCAACATAATTTGAATCAGCAGCAAATGGTTCAGTGTCTATCTTCATAGTAGTTTTATCCTCAAACTTCAACCTTCTTTAATGGCTTTTTGTATTAGGAACAGACGCAATTATTAGTGGTGTGCGAAAATACCTGATGAAACTTACAAAATTTCTTATTCTTTATTTCATCAGCTGAAGATATCTTTTTCCCTTCTGATAAAATAAGCTGCTTATCTTTTAATAAAACCTCAAATATTTGATCTGCCTTAAAAATATCAAAAGAATAAGTCTTATTCTCAATTTTAGAATAAGAAGAAACTTTTTTTTCCTTTAACAGGCTTTAAAGATTTGTATATATAAGGAGGACCCCACGTAATTCGGCAATATAAATCTCTTTCTCATCTGAATCATTACTATCGGAAAAACAATCAACATATGCAATCTTTTTTTAACCCTTTTTAAAATTTTCTTTTCTTTCTTAATTTGCTCTATCTGTCTTACTCTCTTAGCTAATTGGAAAAGATCTAAAGTATGTTGATTAACAAGTTTCTTCCTAACTCCAAATTCTAGCCCATTAGTAGCCATTTTGACAACTTCAGATTCTGGAATCGGAGTAAAATATTTATTTCTCATGTTTCTAAACCGTGCCAAATAAGTGTCAATGGATTCTCCCTCTGCATGTTTGACAGAGAATAAATTTGTAAGACTAACTTTTAATTCACCTCGAAAAAATTGATCATGAAAATTTTTTTCTAACTGTGCCCAAGAATGAATAGAATTTGGTCTCAAGTTGGAGAACCATGTAAATGCATTTTTTGTTAAAGAAGAAGAAAAATATTTCATCTTGAGATATTCATTAGAAACTGCTTCCCCAATTTCAATAGTATATCGAGCAATATGCTCTACTGTAGACTCATTTTTTTCTCCAGAAAATTTTGTAAGGGATTTTAGAATTTTCCAACCTCTTGGAAGCTCTGCCTGTTGGACACATTCAGGAAAAGCGGACACGAAATATGGCCTATTTAAGCAACCAACATTAAATCCCAAACGGTTTAACACTTGTTCGACATTTCTAGCTAGATTATGATTCCCTCCTAAGTTATTTTGCCTAGGTCTTTCCAACATATCATCAGCATTTTGACCATGTCTAGGCATATGAACATCATAATTAGGAATTGCTCCACCATTCTGATTGACATTATCAAATCTTAAACCCTGGTTGTCATTTTTTTCTAAATTTACCATAGTAGCAATCCTGTTAACTTACCTATTTAATTGTTCAATTCTAGTGTTTGTGTTTTCTAAAAGATGATTTAAAACTGTCACCATTTGATGAGTTAACATGTTTACTAGATCATGGTGGCTTTCATCCATCTGTTGCCTAATATTTGCTAAAGATCCTACGGTTTGACTAGGTTGATTAATAGGCATTGCTCTTGACATGTCAGAAAACACGGGTCTGGAATTTTCTACCCTAGTGACAGTGGATATAGTAGAATTAGATGCACTGTTATTTCCTGTATTAATAGCATGTGAAAACTTTTGTTGTGATATGTGTGAACCTGACACCCCAGAAACAGATACATTTGACATGCCATATGAATTTTGATAAAGAGAATTTTGAAAAGTTGAGTAGAGAGCCACAGGCAATCCTTGTGTCACCATGGGGGGACATACCCCAGTGGCAAGCCATATGGCGGCCACCCCACGGTATTTATGTGAGTTGTATTTAACCATGTATGGGCATGGCCAATGCTATCATGCCTCACTGACAGCAAGGTAGGCTCTGCATTTGAAATCATAGGAGAATTTCTGGATTCATTTCCTCTAGTCTCATCACTGGAAATAGAAGAAGATGCTGCAGAAGTATTTGACATGTCAACTGACGCTGATTTCTTTGCCTCTGGACGCACGAACTTACCATTGCGCAACCACATACAAATTCAAAACTCCTGGTTTTCCTTTTGACAATTACAATCTATTGACATGCCAATTTGTTTTACTCAAATTTTTTTTATGTTTAAAAGAAAACGTGGGTATCTCAATGTCGCAATTGTAACGTCAAATAAAATTAAAAGGAATAAAAGTAACAAATAAACATATAAATGCAAGGTGCCGGTGGCGAAGTAAATTGCAAAAATTGAAACAAATAAGAAATTAAAAAGAAGATTAAGGAAAAAACATGAACGTAAAAGAGAAGAAAACGTAAAAGTAGAGGAATTTTATTAATAAAAACTGGGAAAAAGCAAAGTACAAGTGTTTGAGTTCAGAGGAATTACTTAAGATTCCCAATTTTACTCTGTGATGCCAAGGGACTGAGAGTGTTTTGGGTTTCTAAGTGTTTTCCAAAAAGAACTAAACTGCTTACAATGTGTTCTTAAAGCTTTATTTATAGACTAACCTAATGTCAGTTGACAGTTACCATTTGTACACCTGTTGCGAAAAATTTAGATTGACCCGTAACCGTTCCCGCACCTCTTGTGAATTTCAAAAATCAAATAAATAATCAACTGTCAAATGATCTAATTTAATTTAAAATAGATATAAATATTATATATGAAGACATCACCATATAACTAATTATTTTTTTTTATAATTTTTTTATAAAAATTATATTTTGTCTAACACTAACTTTCTTTCTTTTCTTTTTTTTTTTTTCGTTCACGCTTTATCTTTCTTTCATATCAATAAAATAAAGAATTATTCTTCACATACAAGTTATTTACACGTACAAGTTTATACAAGTCATTTATATTATATTGTTTAAAAATTTTTGGTGTATGTGTATTGATAAATTTTGTATAATTCAAAATTCTTCTTCTTCTTTCTTGCATTATAAAAGTGAATTTTATTAAGTTAGGGTTAACTTGTATAAACTTGTATGCCAAAAAGACTTGTATGTGTAGCAAGTCTCTAAAATAAAATATATATTGAAATTAATATTTGTTTAGCTGTAAAAGCCCAATACCAAGCTGCTCACAAGACCCAAGTCCGAAAACGAAGGCCCAACTCAAAATGGATAATCAGTGGTACGTTCGGATCCAAAATACGTATCCAAGTTGCTCTCACTTTCAGCGTGGAGTTTACAAAAATCCACTCCAATTCTGGCTCCATACTCTCAAAATTTCACCGTCTTAACTCACCTGTGTTGAGGCTTAGTTCAGGTGACAAAATTTTGTGTCTCTAGACTACATCTAGATTTAAAATTTAGCATAAATCAAGCTGTGAAATCTTTTAATGTTGGCTGTATGTGCAGTGTGAATATGTTTGTGATATATTGTCTAAGATTAGGAGTTATCTAATTTATTGGATAAAAAAAAAACTTTTAATTCTTAAGTTTATAATATTGAATAAATGGTCAAATTAATTCTTAAAAGATCACTCATTTTTTAAATTGATCATCGAAAAAATTTTATAATCAAATTCGTCTTTTAAAATTTTAAATTAGTCATGTTAGTCATTCCGCCACTAATGCTAACGGTATCAAAATTTGTTGATGTGTTACGTTAAGTAACATTACAACACACACTTAGTAGTCTTAATTGACTATTAACATAAATAATTTATAAAATTATACCAAATCAACCTCAAATTGAGAGATTCTAATACCTCAAATTCTTTTTTTAATTAAGTTTTAATTTAATCTAATTTTATAAATTTATTATGCTAATAGTTAATTGAGACTTCTAAAAATGTATTGTAATATTAGTTAACATATTATATTAATAAATTTTAATACTATTAATAAAAAAATGGTAAAAAAACTAATATGATTCATTTAAAATTTTTAAAGAATGAATTTAATTAAAAAAATTTTCAAATATAATACTAATTAAAGAACGAATTTAATTAAAAAAATTTAAATATTAATTTAAAAAATATGTACTTTTTGATAAATTAATTCAACTATTTACTCTTATAATATTGGGTGGATGTTCAAGTTCGCAGGATATTAATATTGGGGGACTACTAGTGTACAGATGTAGTTGTAAAGGTTTTTGTCTTTTATGGCTGAAAAAGCGTGTCACTAAAAGTGTTGCTTAAAGAGAAAGTGTTATCCTTAATCGTTAACTTGGCTCTGATACCAAATTTTACCATTTCTATCCAATTTTTTACTAGTCCTTGATGTATATTGTGATTTCATTTTTATAGTTTTTAATCTTGTTTTAGTTTATAATATTCTTTTTTGCATGGATTATTGTATATAAAATCTTTTATCTGTTTGTCTTCTTCTTTAATATAATTTCTCAAATCCTCAAAAACTTCTTTTATTTCTACACTTTCTATTGTTTCTAAATACCTTCTTAATTTTTCGACTTGATTCTCCATTTTTTCTTTCAACAGATTTAATTCTTTTAAGTCATAATATGGTTTTCCAGGCATTTATAAATTTTTTAAATTTAATTCCAACTTGTTTATATTTATTCTTATTTCTATCCTTTTTATTATAAGGTCATCAATTTCGATCTGAAGGTTATTTAATTTCTTTTTATACTCTTTTATTTTACTTTTTAATTTTTCCGCCCTTTTTCTTTTTATTTTATTTTCTGGTTTTTCAATCTTTTTATGCTTCATTATTTATTTTAAAATTTCTGCAAACTCTATCATCGATTCATCACTATTTTCTAGAGATTCTATTAATTTTTCTAGCTCTTCAACTTCTTTTCTTAACTTGTCATAGATTATTTTTAGAGCTTCAAATACTCTTTGATTTATTTCAGAAAACTGTAAATAATTCAAACGATTTTCTCTTTCAAAGAGCTCTTGTTTCTTGTCTTGATAAGTTACATATATTTCTTCTTTATTTATTGTCATAATTTAGTGTTTAGGGTTTCATTTAATTTTTCGACCTTTTTTGTTAATTCTTTTATTTCAGAATTTTCTTCTTTAATCTTTAACTTAGATAAACTTAAAGGGCTATTAATTTTAGATTCTCTTATTTGAAAATTCGATGAAAATAATTTTCCTGATGGTTCTTTTAATAATAGAACTGGGTTTTCAATAGCTTTATATTTTGGTATTTCTGTTTTTACAATTTTCTGAAATAATTCATCGACATAAATTCTTTCTCTGTTTTTAAATATTATACTATGATGGCTATTTGTTAAAGCATAATTTATTGCATATGTAATTGAAAATGGTTCATCATCTTGTTCCATTAGATTCTTTCTGTGAAATTTATAAGCCAAACTTATAGATCTTCCAAGATTTTCAGTTGATAAAGGTATAGCATACCCAAGATGGGCATTGAATTTAACATTTACGTTTGCCAAGTTTCCATGAACAATTCCAATTATTTGATCTATTGGGTCATCAGTAATTCTTTTGTCACAGATTGCTAAGCTTATTGGTGAATTAATTCCTTTCATATATGTAGATTTGATTAAGACTTGTATAGTACTAATATGAATCTATCCAATTTTAGATCTTTTTTGTTGATCCTTAATTTTTCCAATCTGTTTACTTAATTCTTCATCATTTATTAAAGCTATTTCAAGTTCTCCATTGGCGGATTTTATCTTTATAGGGGCTTCAAGTTGAATTTTTCCATAGTATATTATATTTTTTCTATTAAAAACTTCTTTTAAAAGGTTCTGTTTATTAAAATTTTCATTTGATTTGAGATTTAATTCTGTTTTTAGAACAGCCTGTTTTTCATTATCTAATAAAGCAGTTAATCTATAATAATCAGATTCTTCTGTTAATTCTAAACTTTCTAAATAATTCATAAATGAAAGACTAGGATGAAGATGTACCTTTCTGGAGAAAAACTTCCTTTATTTAGTATATTTTACATAAGATGTTTTTATCTCCAGAGGGGAGATTGTAAATACTAACTCCAGAGGGGAGTTTAGAACTATTTTTCCTAAAGGAATTCTTCCTCAGAACATAGAATCGCCTCGGCACCTTCCTCCTTGCTCTCCTAGCATGTGAGTACTCTTTGCCTCCTGCTTTCTATTTTCTGATACCTTTACAATTGCCTAAACAACCTATTTATAGTAGTTGGGTTTGATGGACAATTCCCATCCTTACCCTTCTTATGACGTCATTGCTTACGTCATTGTTTGTTCTCTTTCACCAGCTACATTGTTGGTGCTCTATGACCTAAGTGCTTACGTCACTATGCAATAATGTTGAGAGATGCTTCAGATGTGCTGTCCTCTTCTTTTATCATATGACCGTCAGATGCATTGTCTTTTTCCTTCATCATGTGAGTTGATTCCGTTTCATTATTGCTTTCTTCAGATATCTCTGAGGCACATAGCTGGCACTTGTGGTCTTCTCTGTCTTTTATCAAATAGCAGAGATTCCTCTTTATCCTTTCAGGGAGCTTTTCTAAAAGTCCAGATAAGTTGTAAAATGCTGATTCAAATTCCACCAAGAGTCTCATCTCTCTTTCTTCAATTTCATTTCTTTTACTGGACACAAGCAGAGTATTTCTACTTTTATAATTAATCCTTGTGTGAGATTCCTTCGTTATTTTTTGAGTTCTTTCAAAGACCCTTGCTAATGTGCTGGCTAGCCTTCCTTCATGACTGTAAATTGTTAAGTCTTGAATCTGATCAATTGGTTGAAAATTTTCTGGGAAGACGGACATGAATATTACTTGGTGTGCTGGAACCAAGCATTCTTCTTCTTCATTAAAAATAGGTTGACTGTTTGTAAATTTTAGGGATATATCCCTTGGATTTACATTGTCAATCATATTTTTAAATCTCTTTACTGCATCAACGAATCCTGCAGGAAACTCACTAATAATTTTTAGATCATTAAAAATTAAAATTGTATCAATTAATCCATATTGGAAAAACTGATAGGTGTCAGATGGAGAAGCATCTGGAAATATAACCAGCTTTGTTAGCTGTTCTTTGGCAATAGGATAATATCCCAAAATTGCCCTTTTTTCTTCAGTCCAATTCAGGACTATGTTAAGGGTTTCTCTGAGATTTGATCTACAGACCCTTTTCTTTTCCTTGATTTCAGCCCTTGTAGGAATGTTTCTGATTATCCCTGTTCTCTGGGTTTGAATTGGAGCTTTATCTGCTCTTTTCAGGGTTTGCTCTGGATGGAGAGCTTCATATTCCCTGAAGGATTCCTTTGCTTCTTCCAGTGTTAGAAACCCTCCTTTATGAATTATCCTTGATTGATGTGTGAATGGTGCTGCTTTTTCCCAGACATCATATACTCCTTTCATGGGGCCATTATAAATTACATAATATTTTTTTATCTTGGGTGGATTTTTTAATGATTTCAGCAATTGTTTTATTTTCTGAAATTTTTTCTTCACCTGATTTGTCCACCACGCTTAGCTGGCTGAACTCTGATGGTTTTTCTTGTTGTGTTGATTTCATTGCTTCGATGGCCTTCTTGAGAGATTGGATTTTTGTCCTTATTTGCTCACAATGCTTGCATTTTTCGAGTTCTTGCTCGTATTTTTGAATTTCTTGATCTAATGCGTTGTAGACGAACTCCATTCTCTTGTTAATGTATCTGCAATAACATTTTTGTCACCCTTAATATATTCAATTTTTATTGGATATTGTAACAAAAATAATTACCATCTTACCAATCGTCCATGATTATAATCAACTTTTAAATTATATCGTATGAAACCTGTTAAGTAACTTGAATCTGCCCTTAATGTAAATTCTCTAGATAGTAAATCAATTTTCCATTTCTTAAGAGATTTAATTGCTGCTAGAGTTTCCTTTTCATGAGTGGTATATCTCTGTTCTGTTGGAGTAAAAGTCCCTGAAATATACCTGCAAAGTAATTCCTTTGGAGAATCTTTAGAATCTAGTGATTCTTTTTCTTGTTTCAAACTTTTCATAGCTTTCTTAGCTTTTAGACATCTTGACCAGGTTATGTCTGAAGCATCTGTTTCTACTATTAAGTAGTCATTTTCTTCTGGAATATAAAGTTCTGGAAGTTTTTTACATAATTCTTTAATTCTTTGAATTTGCGTACTATCTTTTTCATCCCATTTCCATTCTTTTTTAGTACTTATTTTTGGAAATAAGCTTTTAGTGTATTCTGTTATATTCTTTAAAAATCCTTGATCAGAAATATAATTTATACAACCTAAAAATCTTTGTAATTATTTTCTATCTTCTATTTTATTAGGAAATAAATTTACCTTTTCTAGGACATTTGGTTGAAGTTTTAACTTTCCTTGAGTGGATAGAATTAATCCAAGAAATTCTATTTCTTGTTTTGCTATTCTTGCTTTCTTTTTGCTAAGAACTAATCCTTTTTCTTTACATCTTTCTAGAACTATTAATAATTTTTGAAGATGATCTTCTCTATCCTGTTTTGTAAAAATTAGTATATCATCAATGTATACTAAAACAAATTCATTTAACTCTTTTAGATTTTCCTCCATAAATCTTTGATAAATACCTGGGGCTTGTTTTAATCCGAATGGTAATACATTCCATTCATAAAGCAACACACTTGTTGATTCTTTTGTTGGGCAAGTAAAAGCAGTTAATTTCTTTGTTTCTTCGTCTAAACGAAGTTGCCAATATCCTGATTTTGCATCAAGAGATGAAAACCAAGTTGCTCCTTTGATTTTTTCTAAAATAGAATCTTTTCTTGGAAGTTTATGAGCATCACCAATAGTTGCTTCATTCATCTTCTTATAGTTAATAACCATTCTTCGTTTTCCCCTTTTAATTTCATTATTGTTTTCGACATAAAAAGCTAGAGCCGCATGAGGACTTTTACTTAATCTTATAATTCCTTTTTCCAAAAGATCCCTACATTCTAGTGAAAACTCTTCTCTATCTCTTGCGGAATAAGGAATTTTATTTGGAACATTTATCTCTTTTGTAGAATCTTTTAATTTAATACTTACTAATTCGTTATTTGTATTTTTAATATCTAAAGGATTTTCAGCACAAATTTCATCCAAAAGTTCTTCTATTTTTATTTCAAGATTATTTTTTGGGATATTTATCTGAAAGTATAAATTTAAATAACATGTTTCTAATATAGAAAATATTTTAAATTTTAAGATCTTATCTATAGTAGTAGTCGGTATTTTTATACGTTTTGATTTTTGATTTATTGAAGAATCGTGTGGAGCTTTTAAAACTATATATGTTAATTCTTGAATGAATGGATGATATAGCTTTAAAAAATTATTTCCTATGGTAAAATCCATTCCAGAGTCTAACATATATATAGATGGAATAATGAACCTATAATTTTGAATAAAAATTTCAACCATCTCTGCTTTTTGGTCAATTTTATGTATTGATTTGTCAGCTATTCTAACTCTTAATGGTTTCTTTAATTTTTTCCAATCAAGTTTTATATTTGAACTAGCAAAGCATTGTGTTGCTCCAGAATCTATGAAAGCATTTATAAACTTTTCTGTTATTTTTATAGTAATAAACGTGGCATTATTACTCAGTCTCTGAGTCTGTTTCCGAGACATACTCAAAAATATAGTCTAAGTTATCATCAGATTCCTCTAAAGGTTCCATGAAACAAGACTTAGCAATTTCTATTTGTTTAGTAAGATCCTTTTTATCCTTCTTTTTTGGACATTCATTTGCATAGTGTCCTTCTTCTTGGCAATACCAACATTTACAATTTTCTTTTTTATTTGGGCAATAGTTATTTCTTTGTCTTTTGTTTTTATTATTATTTTCTTTTCTAAAATATCTCTTTTTTCTCCAGTTTGGATAGTATTTTCTTTTTCTAAATTGATATTTTCTTTTTCTTTGAAAATTTTTATTAAGACCATATTTTTGAGGTATTTCTTCATTATCTTGACAGCAAATTCTAATTATATTTGCAAATCTTTTTTGAGTTGCTTCTTGCATACAACGTTCTTTTATTTCCTCTCTTATTGCAAAGGTTGCTCCACCAAAGTTATTTTCAATTGTTCCTCTATTTATTTCTCTTATAAATCTTCCCATTATAAATTCATTAGCAGGATATGGAAGTTTTGTTATATACATACTAAGATAATGATTTTTATCTTCTTCTTTTAATTTGTAATAATGTATTCTATATTCACATATATAAGACTCTACATTACATAGATCATGTATCTGAATATTAGCTAAATGGTTTTTTGCTTCTTGATATTCTTTATTATAGACTTCTTGTCTATGATCTATAATATTTTTTCCAAAAAATTCTTTATATAGAATCATCATTATATATAATATCTTATCATAAGCTGTTGTTTTTGTTGTTAAATCTTCTATTATTTGGTTTTCTATTGATGTCATATAATCTCTTATAGTTCCTTTAGTATGAAACCCTATGTAATTCCAAATATCTCTTCCAGACAATTCACTAAGTTTTGGATTAGTAAAGGCTTCTAATAAAAAGGAATTCAACCAATTTTCGAAAATTTATTTTTCATTCTTTTTACAGTCTAAATCGAGCATTCTATCTCCTTCCATTTCCTGGATTTTAGGAACGTATTTTGATGGTATTTTTGTATATTTTGAATCTTTATTTATAAACCCTTTTTTAAAAGCATAATTATCAAAACCTGTTTCCCATTTAAATTGAGATTGATTATCCTTAGATGTTCCAGCTTCATTTTTCACTTGTATTGGAATTGCTGGTTCTTCGTCACTTGAATAATCTAGAATGTGTTCTTCATTTTCTATATTTTCAGAGTTTACTAATTCTTCTTCTATTTGAAATCCCTGTTCCATAATATTATTTTCTTGAGCCATTTTTAATTGTTTAAAAAGCATTGTAACTTCTTCTAATTTTTCTTCAATATTCATAATTTTAGTGGTGGTTTTACTTTTAAATCTGTTATTTTGATTATATTTTGAAATTTTTCTTCTTTGGGATTCTCTTTTTCCTTATTTCTCTGAAATTTTATGGATACTAATATTTCTTCAAGCATATCTACTATAGAATTTAATTGTGGGTTAAAAGTATGATAAAGATGTGGGGAATCATTTCCATGGTAACATTTTTTAGAAATTCCGTGTGAAAAATAAGTTTTTTCAGGTTTTTGAAGTCCTTCAATAAAACTTATAGTAAAATAAAGATTTTGAGAAAAATCATTTTGTATTGATTTTAAGAATTCGGTGTCATTACAGTTAACATTAGTTAAAATCATTAATTTTTGATCTATTAATTTTGATAACTTAATTATTTCTTCTCTTAAATCTTCTAATTTACTTTTTTCCATTAGGTGACGCTTTTCTTTGTGAAGAGCTACGGTTTTAAATGAAAAGTGTGGCTTTAGGATGTGTGATTTGGATTTTGCCACCTAGGCACATCTTTAAACTTTGCTCTTTACCTTATATTTCTCCTTAATATTGTCATTTCTATATTCTCTGGGGTCCCCGGAATTTTTATTATTATTAAAAGGAGACAAAAATAGATGCACTTCCATATTTACCGCTATAGTGTAGTAGTGTCCAAACTCCAAATTGCTTCCTGTTACCCTCCAACAACAATTTTCTATTTTTGGAAAAAGAAAGGGAAAAGAAACGTATATCCAACAGTATAGGAAAAATTTTAAGTGTATCAAAAATAACAGTGTTCCAGTTATTTTAACCATTGATTTTAATTAATATATATTATATATTTTTTTTATAATTCAGATAAACGATTAAAACAACTGAAATACCAATATTTTCAATACACTTGAAACTCTTCTAATAATATAACTTCAACTTTAAAACAAGGTTAAACGAAAAGGTAGTATAACGGTACTGTACATAACCAAAAATGTTAGACCACCAATAAAATTTATTTATTATTATTTTTAGTTATTAATTTAATTCTTCTATAATTAAATCATTTAATAACATAATTTTGATCTATATATTTAAATATTAATAAATTTTTTTTACTAAAGATAGAAGACTCGAACGTGTAACCTCTCAAACGACATCATCTCCCCATACTTAATTAAGAGGTTGCAGATTCGAGTCTCCTATCTTTTGGTAAAAAATAATAATAATAATAATAATAATTAATTACTGATTAAAAACAATAAATTCTTATGTCTCTAATATTTTTCAAAATAACCACATACTATGTTTCTTTGGTCTAAACAAAATATGAAGATTATTTACCGTGACTATTACTATAGACGTTTAACCTGAGAGATAGATGTGTAGAGATGAAGTGGGAGGGTGTGTCCATGCTTATAGCTTAGGCAGGATGGAATATATGGTCCCAAAATTATGTGTTATTTTGTAAGCATCTGTGTTTGTTGATCAACTTGTTTGCTGTGTTAGAATTCAGATAGTGACACCCCTGCTACCCACTACACCATTGCTCACTCATGTATATGTAAACCTTCTATGCTCAATTTTAAATTTCAAATTATCTTACCTTATACTTTCTTATTTCGGTATATTATATATTTGTTGCCGCAAGTCCCACCCAAGTTTAGGCATACATTTTTTTTTTAATGTGCATCATAATTATATTCATTATACCTGTGCGTATTTTCAATATTTCCGAGTGACATGCATTCGAAGTATCTTGAGTCTTGAACCTCTTTCTATTATTTAAACTGATACTATATATCTCACGTCTCTAATAATCTATTATATATTACTAATTTTACAACTAAAATATATTACGTGTTATTCTTTTATTATAATTAAAATTAAATACTTCTTTCTAAAATAAAAAGTTTTTCTATCCTTTCTCTTTTTTTTTTCTATTTTTCTCATTTCTTCATTCACTCTATCTCTCTTATATATCATTATTAATGACTAATTATAAATTTGACAATTAAAATATATAACATAACATTCTCTAATTATATTCAAATTAAATTAAAATTAAAATTAAAATATTAAAACTGAAATATAGCTATATTATATATTATATTTATATATTACTAACTAATTTAATAACTAAAATGCGTCACATGACATTCTCTTATTAAAATTTAGAAAAGATATTTTTTTTTGAAAATTAGTAAATCTCTCTCTTTTTTTTCTATTTCGCTCTATTATTTTCATTTTATATATAATTTATAATTTATATTAGTAATTTGACAAATCAAAATATGTCATCAATTATTTTTTTTATTATATTTTTTTCTTACGATTTTTTTATAAAAATTATTTAATATTATAAATTTTTTGTACCATAATTTATAATTTCAAATTCAATATAATTTTAAAAGATTTATATATTTCCATAAGGATTTACGTACTAGTTTCTAAACTAAAGAAAATTATATGGTACAGATCTAAATCTGTACAGATTTAAAGATTTGCTTACTTAAACCACACTTTTTAGGGGGATGCTCCTATAAAGTTACATAAAATGTCTTTTTATAAAGACGCCTACGTGTCGTTGTATTATTGGACGTTTTTAATGAATCAGTTTCTTTAAAATTTTTTAATTAACCAAATTAAAACCAATTTTAATATTCTAAAATCCGGCCAGACCGATCAGTCTAACCGGTTCAATCAAAAACCGACTTGAAAAATAATCTGGTCCACTTTCCAAACCCACCCCTTCCCCCTAACAAGTAACACCCGCCCATTTCCCCTAGCACCCACCCATTTCCCCAATACGTGAATCATATATCACTATCACCTGAAGTCTGAACCCATAGCACCTTCCAAACTCACCCTACCAAAACCCTAAGTTCTCCCTGCAACTGTTCTGCCGCGGTGCCGCCGCCGTCCGTGCTGTCGGCGCCTCTGCTTCCTCTCTCGTAGTTCGGCGTCCTCCTTCCCCCTGTCCCCGTCCTCCCTGGATTCTCTCGAACTTGGAGCAGCTCGCCGCTGTGTTGCCACTCGCTGTCGTCTCGCCGGGCGCCGTCCATGTCGTCGTCGAAGGTTAGCGGCACTGCCTTCACTTCGGTTCTTCTCTTCCTTTTATGTCCTGTTGTTGATTTTTGAATGTGAAACTGTGACTGGGTTAATGGAAAATCAAATAATTTTGTGTTGTTGCTCTTTTTTTAATTGCTGAAGCTTTTGTTGAAATTTTCTTGCTGCTGCTAAAAATAGAAATAAAATCATTACTGAAATTTTTGTTTAGCTTTATTGATTTCAGGTTTAGTGTGATTAGGGATTGCTTGTTACTGATTTGTAACGATTGTTGCTGAATGCTAAAAATGAAAATCAAATCAAGTGTTGTTTGCCTGAATCTCTTGGTCTCAGTTTGTATGTCCATGAAGGGCTTCTTCTCCATGTTTTCCTTTTTCGCATTCCAACATCCTTTGCCTCCTCACCATCACCATCGCTGCCACCTTGTCCTTTGGTTCTTGGTGTTTCGCCTCTTCCTGCACGAAACCTCTATATAAGTTAAGGAATGTTCCGCAGTGTGGACTCCAAATTTTAACTTTGCAGGGAGTACAGGGCTGTCCAAAAGATTTTACTCAGGGACCACTTATTCAAAACGCAGTTGAAGCATAAAAAAGTAAATAACTAAACAAAGCATGGAGCAAAGATCATAATAAACCACACTCAAAAGCCTTCAAATATAGGGAAAAAAACCCAATCTTTTTTCAGAACCTAAATAGTTGACTAATATTTTATTTAACACTGTTTCGGATACAGCCTCTCAAACACTTGATTAGGAATAGGATTCAAAAGCTTCTCAATTTCCTTCTTCTTATCCAGATTCTTAACAGCACCATTCTTGAGCACTGCAAGAATCTCATCAGCCGCGCCACTAACAATGCTGAGAGGCTGCCGGCCAAGATGCTGTTGAATGACACTCAGCATGGCCTCATAGGCAGCCCTAGTCTCTTTGGTCTTGGGCTGATACACGCCTTCCTCAGTGGCAGTGGGGACACTCTCTTCCAGGTGGCGCCGGCGCTTGCCCTGTCGAGACAGGGGCTCGGTCAAAGGGTCACGCTCCTTCTTCTTCTTCTGGTTAGCCTTCTGAAGAGGCCCGGTCGCCAAAGCTCCTTGGGTCGATATTTTAAAAATAACCCAATCTTCTGTTCACAGGGTCACTTCTTGATCTCCTTCTCCCACGGCAACTTCCTTCTCCTTTTTTTCCTCTCTCTTTTCTCACCCTCATTCAGCGACATTCGTCTTATCCCTTTCCAACTCGGAGCTCAGCCCAGCTCCTCCTCTTTGGCGTCATTGTCACCGCACCTCCAGCAGTGACAATAACATAGTACCACTGCATTCTTTTCCCGTTTCTCTGCTTCAAGAACCCTGGTCATCACCTCAGGTTCTCTCTTTGCTCTGCTTTCTAGTCTATTTTCTTTAATTAGTTAGTTAGTTAGAATTTGCATGATGTTAGTGGATTTAAGCGGTTAAGATAGGTTAGGGATTAGTTTAGTAGATCTTTGTTAAGTTGCAAGTGTTGGATTATGGCTATTATGGATTGAATTCTGCTGAAAATTGCTTGATTATGCTGAATTTCTGCATTGCACACCACATGCTTGGTTGAATGCCTATGTAATGTTTTGCATTTTATTTATGTGCTGTATCTACTATAAAGATTAAATTGCGAAAATGTTAGGCACACTGTTCTTGGATGAGGCACTTTTGGCTATATTTTGATGCTTGTTCAACTTACAATTCATTAGCACATTGATTTTGTTTTGTTTTGTCAACGCCTATAGGATTTCTATGTTCATAATTCTTGAATTTTGGGTGAATCCTCAATTTGTATGCATTTAATTTGTTGTTTTCTACAAGTAAAGAACCTTCACCGAGAGAATGTTATCTACTAAAAAAAATAAAAATAGCCAACAACTTTGAGTATGCTTTATTTTTTGTTCTGGAAAAGAAGGATGGTATTTCAAAATTTATATAGGTTCGAATGAATAACATGTTCTAATAGATAAAGCATAATCCTAAGATGTAAGCTTATGACAGTACTGATGTAAGCATGGTCTGAGTAAATTGGTGCCATCTTCATTTGTCCACTATAGACATTTTAACATAGAGCAATACTTGAGATGCCAAATTTCCAAGGTCCCATCCACTTTAGGTAATTTGGGTTTGTAGCTTCTATCTATTTCTTTCCAGTAGCCCACCACTTGCCAATAACTGTTGGATGCCCCTCAATTTTTTATTCCTGGAGTTGAGTTATCACAGATAAAGCACTGTCTTTGTGATGAAAAAAGAAAAATTTTAATAACTCCATTTATTTATTCCTTTGAGAAACTGTATTTAGATGGGCTTTCTGCTTTGCTTCTAGTATATTTTATGTTGGTCCTTGTTTTCAAGTTTGGATATGATCTTGCAGGGAAGATGATAAATGCTGTCTTTTTCCGGTCATCCTTTTTCTGTTCAAGTCGATACAAGCTCGCTTTGTCAATTGGCACATAGCAAATAGAGAAATCCAAGATTTTTCTCTCTTTTGTCCGGATTCAGATGCTTTTTGGGCTCATGAACCTGGTTTATGATAGCAAATAGGAGGAAAGAAGTATTAGAATGTGAACATGGATGTTAAGCTCTTTGACAAACCCATTGCTTAGAAGGAGGCTTTGTTCGTCGTGGTTTTGAGTCATGCTGTGTAAATACATTTAGAGATATGTATAGGAGAATCAATCAAGTACAAATCTGTAGCTTTGCTTCATTGTAAAAAATCAGAGAGTACAGCTTCAAAGGATAATGCCAACAAAGTCTTTAATTGTAATTAACTTTTTTATGACTTTATTATGTGTTTATAATTTCAATGTGTTTATTTGACCACTGACAACTCCCATTTTGCAACAGCACCTTGCTTGACTTTGCAATAGCTTTACCACTTTCTACCGAAACAACAGAAACAAAGAGTTTCCCATCCCTTGGGTACCTACAAACAAGAGAATCAGCATTTGTTATTATTAACAGAATCATCTATTTCCTTTATTTCTCTGCACACTGAATTACTATTGAAAACAATTCTAAAATCAACATACAACTTTTTTAGCAGCAAAATTTGGATAAAAAGAGTATAATTTTGGTGATTTAAACATCTTTTTTCTTGATTACAATTACTTTAGAACTTAAAGATAAATCATCTTTGCTTACTTTTAACATGTCACTGTAGTCATTCAATATTATGAAATGTGGCCTTCTGATATTTAAACCATTTGACATGGACTAGATAATAAGACTTTAAAAAAAAAAAAAAAAAACTAATTCATATACGTATTGTCATTCAAGAGAAAACAAAATACAATGAAGACCATAGAAAAACTAGAAATTGATATAATACTTGTCTAAGGTTTATATATGAGTAGTTTGTTGACAAATCTCAAGTTGAATGAATGATGAATGATCACGTTTTCTTTTTCTTGGTTATGTAATGTGTATCTTTCTTTTCTTTAGCTTATTAGGTGCAGACTAAGCAAAAATTTTCACCTAACAGCAATCTTAAGACAGCATAAAAATAAATAAATAAATAAAACATTGTTCTTATTTTGCTTCTTTACGTTAACCAAAGAAAGGCTAAACATTCCTCATCATGTAATATGAAAAAAATTGACAGCCGGATTTCTTCTATAAAAATGTCCTCAATAATATAATCAAGGAGTTTAAAAAGAATTACTAGATCACAATCATATGTTCATCAATTCATTTATGCTCTGATACATTATTTACATCAATCATATAATGTGATAAAATGGATCAAAAAATTCATCACCTAAACACATCATCTCCATAATTGCATTGATGGGAAAAGATTCATCTACCCTCAACTACAGATTTAGACCAAGTAAGAGACATTGAAGAAGTATTAGACTGGCGAATATCTTCAAATGTTGGGTGTGTTGAATAGCTAAAATAATTAGAATACTCAGAAAAAATATCCCCAGATTTCAACTTTAGAAGCAAACAAGTATCCGCCTCATTGTTCCCTTCTAAAATACTCACAACTTGTCTCATGTTTGGTCTTGATTTTGGTTCAGGGTATGCACACAACAATCCCAACTGAAGAACCTTCTCAACTTGTTGCAGATTGAAGTCTCCTTTAGCACTTAACCTCTCATCAAGTGCATTCATTAGTTCCCCTTTAACCATTAGTCCCCACACAAACTCCACAAGAGGTGGCTTACCTTCATCCATAGGCCTCCTTCCACACATGACCTCTAAAATCAAGATTCCAAACATGTACACATCCGTGCGAGTCGAGGCTTGTCCGGTCTTGATCACTTCTGGAGCCATGTAACCAACTGTTCCAACCAACTTTGTTGTGCTAGCAACTTGGCCATGGCTATTCATTCTTGCTAATCCAAAGTCTCCAAGCTTTCCATTCATATCCTTATCAAGTAACACATTGCTGGCTTTGATGTCCCTATGCAGAACTTGTTCTTCCCAACCTTCATGCAAATACAACACAGCAAAGGCCACACCTTTGATGATTCTTATTCTCTCTTCACAGTTCAGCATCATGCTCTCATCACAAAACACTCTCTTATCCAAACTCCCATTATCCATGTATTCATAAACTAACAAGAAATTTTTCATGTCTTTCTTGCACCATCCTCTCAGAGCAACCAAGTTTCTCTGCTTCAATCTTCCAAGGCTTGAAATTTCTGCTAGGAACTCTCTCACGCCGTCATTCTCTTGTGATATTCGCTTCACTGCCACTTCTGCGCCGCCTCTTAGAACACCCTTGCATTTGATAAAACATTCAAGTCTCAAGGATTCTATATTATAGCTAAACAGAACAACTTCACTTTAGTTCACCTTAATTAATTATCATCCATTTCCAAAATACTAAACTTCTTCACATAATAAATTTCATCTTCTTTGATAAAATTCAACAAATAAAGCACTAGTTTTCGCTGTTTCTAAATTACAATAGTATGATCTAAGATTCTGAGGCTTGCATTGCAAATTCCGCACCAAACGCATAATCAGTTCATCACCGCGAATCAACAATTGCGAACATACGAAGCGTATTAAGCTAACATGAAAAAAAAAAAAACAAAAACAGAACTCTACTTCACACACTATTGCATTAGCATTTATCAACGTAAATGGAAGAATAAGGGAAAAATAAAAATTAAATTAAATTACCTGAAGAGCCTTAAAATGAGAGAATCAGAACTCAAATCTTGTATCAGCTGCAGATTTCGAAGAAGCCTTGTTCTTACTCAACCGAAATATCCTCTCGTCTCTCTTCTGAATCACACTCACGTTCGTAATTGGTAACTGGTAAGGTTTCGTGTGATTAATCGTAATGAATGGAATACAATACTTACCATTCCACATTTCCTGGTGACTGCTTGTGCTTCGGTTCAAGGGTGTCGGAAGAGTATCCGTATGGATTGTGCGTTACAGCCACACCAGGATTCACCTGTGTTGATTTGCTTGAAATAGGTCTATGTATGTTCCTATGGCTCCAGAGAAACATCTTCCACCAGAGTCTCTTACTTCCAGAAGGAAGAACTTGGCTTGAGGAATGCCTTCTCAACATAACTCTATCAGCACTGCAGTGAGTCATCACATACCTGGGGCTTTCAAGATTAGCAGCCACTTTACCTGCTGTAAGTTCCTGTAAATTCTCGAAAGATTGCGACTTTGAATCTGGGAATTGATGAATTGTATTACCGAGAACATCCCTTCTTTCCAGGTTTGAGCATGATCGAGTGAGTTTGGGAGAATCCCAGGAGGCTGCAAATTATTTCACCATTTCACCGTTAGGCTTGAATTTGGGCTTGGCCAGGATAAGGGATTAGGGTTAGAATTTTTTTTAATAGGGATTTAATTGTATTTTTAAATTATTAGAAATTTAAATGTTTGTAAAATAAAAAATTAAGGATATATTTGTCTTTTTATAAAAAATTTAAATATAATTCGGTTTATATTGTGTAAATTGATCGGAACAAACCGAATCTAATAATTATAATACGAACAATTAGATTTATTATTTTTCTCTAATAAACCGATTTTATTCTGAATTATTAAAAAATAATTTATTAACCGGTTTAATAAAAATGTTCAATCATATTTTGCCACGTATGAATGTCTTTAAAAAAAGACATTTTTTGTGTCTTTATGTAAGTGGTCTCCCACTTTTTAAAGCTACACTTTTTACTTAAAACCGTAACTTTTCACAAAGAAAAGCGTCACCGAATGGAAAAAAGTAAATTAGAAGATTTAAGAGAAGAAATAATTAAGTTATCAAAATTAATAGATCAAAAATTAATGATTTTAACTAATGTTAACTGTAATGACACCGAATTCTTAAAATCAATACAAAATGATTTTTCTCAAAATCTTTATTTTACTATAAGTTTTATTGAAGGACTTCAAAAACCTGAAAAAACTTATTTTTCACACGGAATTTCTAAAAAATGTTACCATGGAAATGATTCCCCACATCTTTATCATACTTTTAACCCACAATTAAATTCTATAGTAGATATGCTTGAAGAAATATTAGTATCCATAAAATTTCAGAGAAATAAGGAAAAAGAGAATCCCAAAGAAGAAAAATTTCAAAATATAATCAAAATAACAGATTTAAAAGTAAAACCACCACTAAAATTATGAATATTGAAGAAAAATTAGAAGAAGTTACAATGCTTTTTAAACAATTAAAAATGGCTCAAGAAAATAATATTATGGAACAGGGATTTCAAATAGAAGAAGAATTAGTAAACTCTGAAAATATAGAAAATGAAGAACACATTCTAGATTATTCAAGTGACGAAGAACCAGCAATTCCAATACAAGTGAAAAATGAAGCTGGAACATCAAAGGATAATCAATCCCAATTTAAATGGGAAACAGGTTTTGATAATTATGCTTTTAAAAAAGGGTTTACAAATAAAAATTCAAAATATACAAAAATACCATCAAAATACGTTCCTAAAATCCAGGAAATGGAAGGAGATAGAATGCTCGATTTAGACTGTAAAAAGAATGAAAAATAAATTTTCGAAAATTGGTTGAATTCCTTTTTATTAGAAGCCTTTACTAATCCAAAACTTAGTGAATTGTCTGGAAGAGATATTTGGAATTACATAGGGTTTCATACTAAAGGAACTATAAGAGATTATATGACATCAATAGAAAACCAAATAATAGAAGATTTAACAACAAAAACAACAGCTTATGATAAGATATTATATATAATGATGATTCTATATAAAGAATTTTTTGGAAAAAATATTATAGATCATAGACAAGAAGTCTATAATAAAGAATATCAAGAAGCAAAAAACCATTTAGCTAATATTCAGATACATGATCTATGTAATGTAGAGTCTTATATATGTGAATATAGAATACATTATTACAAATTAAAAGAAGAAGATAAAAATCATTATCTTAGTATGTATATAACAAAACTTCCATATCCTGCTAATGAATTTATAATGGGAAGATTTATAAGAGAAATAAATAGAGGAACAATTGAAAATAACTTTGGTGGAGCAACCTCTGCAATAAGAGAGGAAATAAAAGAACGTTGTATGCAAGAAGCAACTCAAAAAAGATTTGCAAATATAATTAGAATTTGCTGTCAAGATAATGAAGAAATACCTCAAAAATATGGTCTTAATAAAAATTTTCAAAGAAAAAGAAAATATCAATTTAGAAAAAGAAAATACTATCCAAACTGGAGAAAAAAGAGATATTTTAGAAAGGAACATAATAATAAAAATAAAAGACAAAGAAATAACTATTGCCCGAATAAAAAAGAAAAATGTAAATGTTGGTATTGTCAAGAAGAAGGACACTATGCAAATAAATGTCCGAAAAAGAAGGATAAAAAGGATCTTACTAAACAAATAGAAATTGCTAAGTCTTGTTTCATGGAACCTTTAGAGGAATCTGATGATAACATAGACTATATTTTTGAATATGTCTCGGAAACAGACTCAGAGACTGAGTAATAATGCCACGTTTATTACTATAAAAATAACAGAAAAGTTTATAAATGCTTTCATAGATTCTGGAGCAACACAATGTTTTGCTAGTTCAAATATAAAACTTGATTGGAAAAAATTAAAGAAACCATTAAGAGTTAGAATAGCTGACAAATCAATACATAAAATTGACCAAAAAGCAGAGATGGTTGAAATTTTTATTCAAAATTATAGGTTTATTGTTCCATCTATATATATGTTAGATTCTGGAATGGATTTTATCATAGGAAATAACTTTTTAAAGCTATATCATCCATTCATTCAAGAATTAACATATATAGTTTTAAAAGCTCCACACGATTCTTCAATAAATCAAAAATCAAAACGTATAAAAATACCGACTACTACTATAGATAAGATCTTAAAATTTAAAATATTCTCTATATTAGAAACATATTATTTAAATCTATACTTTCAGATAAATATCCCAAAAAATAATCTTGAAATAAAAATAGAAGAACTTTTGGATAAAATTTGTGCTGAAAATCCTTTAGATATTAAAAATACAAATAACGAATTAGTAAGTATTAAATTAAAAGATCCTACAAAAGAGATAAATGTTCCAAATAAAATTCCTTATTCCGCAAGAGATAGAGAAGAATTTTCCCTAGAATGTAGAGATCTTTTGGAAAAAGGAATTATAAGATTAAGTAAAAGTCCTCATGCGGCTCCAGCCTTTTATGTCGAAAACAATAATGAAATTAAAAGGGGAAAACGAAGAATGGTTATTAACTATAAGAAGATGAATGAAGCAACTATTGGTGATGCTCATAAACTTCCAAGAAAAGATTCTATTTTAGAAAAAATCAAAGGAGCAACTTGGTTTTCATCTCTTGATGCAAAATCAGGATATTGGCAACTTCGTTTAGACGAAGAAACAAAGAAATTAACTGCCTTTACTTGTCCAACAAAAGAATCAACAAGTGTGTTGCTCTATGAATGGAATGTATTACCATTCGGATTAAAACAAGCCCCAGGTATTTATCAAAGATTTATGGAAGAAAATCTAAAAGAGTTAAATGAATTTGTTTTAGTGTATATTGATGATATACTAATTTTTACAAAACAGGATAGAGAAGATCATCTTCAAAAATTATTAATAGTTTTAGAAAGATGTAAAGAAAAAGGATTAGTTCTTAGCAAAAAGAAAGCAAGAATAGCAAAACAAGAAATAGAGTTTCTTGGATTAATTCTATCCACTCAAGGAAAGCTAAAACTTCAGCCAAATGTCCTAGAAAAGGTAAATTTATTTCCTAATAGAATAGAAGATAAAAAACAATTACAAAGATTTTTAGGATGTATAAATTATATTTCTGATCAAGGATTTTTAAAGAATATAACAGAATACACTAAAAGCTTATTTCCAAAAATAAGTATTAAAAAAGAATGGAAATGGGATGAAAAAGATAGTATGCAAATTCAAAGGATTAAAAAATTATGTGAAAAACTTCCAGAACTTTATATTCCAGAAGAAAATGACTACTTAATAGTAGAAACAGATGCTTCAGACATAACCTGGTCGGGATGTCTAAAAGCTAAGAAAGCTATAAAAAGTTTGGAACAAGAAAAAGAATCACTAGATTCTAAAGATTCCCCAAAGGAATTACTTTGCAGGTATATTTCAGGGACTTTTACTCCAACAGAACAGAGATATACCACGCATGAAAAGGAAACTCTAGCAGCAATTAAATCTCTTAAGAAATGGAAAATTGATTTACTACCTAGAGAATTTACATTAAGGACAGATTCAAGTTACCTAACAGGTTTCATACGATATAATTTAAAAGTTGATTATAATCATGGACGATTGGTAAGATGGCAATTATTTTTGTTACAATATCCAATAAAAATTGAATATATTAAGGGTGATAAAAATGTTATTGCAGATACATTAACAAGAGAATGGAGTTCGTCTACAACGCGTTAGATCAAGAAATTCAAAAATATGAGCAAGAACTCGAAAAATGCAAGCATTGTCAGCAAATAAGGACACAGATCCAATCTCTCAAGAAGGCCATCGAAGCAATGAAATCAACACAACAAACAAAATCATCAGAGTTCAGCCAGCTAAGCGTGGTGGACAAATCAGGTGAAGAAAAAATTTCAGAAAATAAAACGATTGCTGAAATTATAAAAAAATCCACCCAAGATAAAAAATATTATGTAATTTATAATGGCCCCATGAAAGGAGTATATGATGCTTGGGAAAAAGCAGCACCATTCACACATCAATCAAGGATAATTCATAAAGGAGGGTTTCTAACACTGGAAGAGGCAAAGGAATCCTTCAGGGAATATGAAGCTCTCCATCCAGAGCAAACTCTAAAAAGAGCAGATAAAGCTCCAATTCAAACCCAGAGAACAGGGATAATAAGAAACATTCCTACAAGGGCCGAAATCAAGGAAAAGAAAAGGGTCTGTAGATCTAATCTCAGAGAAACCCTTAACATAGTCCTGAATTGGACTGAAGAAAAAAGGGCAATTTTGGGATATTATCCTATTGCCAAAGAACAGCTAACAAAGCTGGTTATATTTCCAGATGCTTCCCCATCTGACACCTATCAGTTTTTCCAGTATGGATTAATTGATACAATTTTAATTTTTAATGATTTAAAAATTATTAGTGAGTTTCCTGCAGGATTCGTTGATGCAGTAAAGAGATTTAAAAATATGATTGACAATGTAAATCCAAGGGATATATCCCTAAAATTTACAAATAGTCAACCTATTTTTAATGAAGAAGAAGAATGCTTGGTTCCAGCATACCAAGTAATATTCATGTCCGTCTTCCCAGGAAATTTTCAACCAATTGATCAGATTCAAGACTTAACGATTTACAGTCATGAAGGAAGGCTAGCCAGCACATTAGCAAGGGTCTTTGAAAGAACTCAAAAAATAACGAAGGAATCTCACACAAGGATTAATTATAAAAGTAGAAATACTCTGCTTATGTCCAGTAAAAGAAATGAAATTGAAGAAAGAGAGATGATACTCTTGGTGGAATTTGAATCAGCATTCTACAACTTATCCGGACTTTTAGAAAAGCTCCCTGAAGGGATAAAGAGGAATCTCTGCTATTTGATAAAAAATAGAGAAGACCACAAGTGCCAGCTATGTGCCTCAGAGATATCTGAAGAAAGTAATAATGAAACGGAATCAACTCACATGATGAAGGAAGAAGACAATGCATCTGACGGTCACATGATAAAAGAAGAGGACAGCACATCTGAAGCATCTCTCAACATTATTGCATAGTGACGTAAGCACTTAGGTCATAGAGCACCAACAATGTAGCTGGTGAAAGAGAACAAACAATGACGTAAGCAATGACGTCATAAGAAGGGTAAGGATGGGAATTGTCCATCAAACCCAACTACTATAAATAGGTTGCTTAGGCAATTGTAAAGGTATCAGAAAATAGAAAGCAGGAGGCAAAGAGTACTCAAATGCTAGGAGAGCAAGGAGGAAGCTGCCGAGGCGATTCTATGGTCTGAAGAAGAATTCCCATTAGGGAAAAATAGTTCTAAACTCCCCTCTGGAGTTAGTATTTACAATCTCCCCTCTGGAGATAAAAACACCTTATGTAAAATATATTAAATAAAGGAAGTTTTTCTCCAGAAAGGTACATATTCATTCTAGTCTTTCAATTATGAATTATTTAGAAAGTTTAGAATTAACAGAAGAATCTGATTATTATAGATTAACTGCTTTATTAGATAATGAAAAACAGGCTGTTTTAAAAACAGAATTAAATCTCAAATCAAACGAAAATTTTAATAAACAAAACCTTTTAAAAGAAGTTTTTAATAGAAAAAATATAATATACTATGGAAAAATTCAACTTGAAGCCCCTATAAAGATAAAATCCGCCAATGGAGAACTTGAAATAGCTTTGATAAATGATGAAGAATTAAGTAAACAGATTGAGAAAATTAAGGATCAACAAAAAAGATCTAAAATTGGATGGATTCATATTAGTACTATACAAGTCTTAATCAAATCTACATATATGAAAGGAATTAATTCACCAATAAGCTTAGCAATCTGTGACAAAAGAATTACTGATGACCCAATAGATCAAATAATTGGAATTGTTCATGGAAACTTGGCAAACGTAAATGTTAAATTTAATGCCCATCTGGGATATGCTATACCTTTATCAACTGAAAATCTTGGAAGATCTATAAGTCTGGCTTATAAATTTCACAGAAAGAATCTAATGGAACAAGATGATGAACCATTTTCAATTACATATGCAATAAATTATGCTTTAACAAATAGCCATCATAGTATAATATTTAAAAACAGAGAAAGAATTTATGTCGATGAATTATTTCAGAAAATTGTAAAAACAGAAATACCAAAATATAAAGCTATTGAAAACCCAGTTCTATTATTAAAAGAACCGTCAGGAAAATTAGTTTCATCGAATTTTCAAATAAGAGAATCTAAAATTAATAGCCCTTTAAGTCTATCTAAGTTGAAGATTAAAGAAGAAAATTCTGAAATAAAAGAATTAATAAAAAAGGTCGAAAAATTAAATGAAACCCTAAACACTAAATTATGACAATAAATAAAGAAGAAATATATGTAACTTATCAAGATAAGAAACAAGAGCTCTTTGAAAGAGAAAATCGTTTGAATTATTTACAGTTTTCTGAAATAAATCAAAGAGCATTTGAAACTCTAAAAATAATCTATGACAAGTTAAAAAGAGAAGTTGAAGAGCTAGAAAAATTAATAGAATCTCTAGAAAATAGTGATGAATCAATGATAGAGTTTGCAGAAATTTTAAAATAAATAATGAAGCATAAAAAGATTGAAAAACCAGAAAATAAAATAAAAAGAAAAAGGGCAGAAAAATTAAAAAGTAAAATAAAAGAGTATAAAAGGGAATTAAATAACCTTCAGATCGAAATTGATGACCTTATAATAAAAAGGATAGAAATAAGAATAAATATAAACAAGTTGGAATTAAACTTAAAAAATTTATAAATGCCTGGAAAACCATATTATGACTTAAAAGAATTAAAGCTGTTGAAAGAAAAAATGGAAAATGAAAAATTAAAAAGGTATTTAAAAACAACAGAAAGTGTAGAAATAAAAGAAGTTTTTGAGGATTTAAGAAATTATATTAAAAAAAAAGACAAACAGATAAAAGATTTTATATACAATAATCCATGCAAAAAAGAATATTATAAACTAAAACAAGATTGATATAAAAATGAAATTACAATATACAAGGACTAGTAAAAAAATGGTATCATATAGTAAAAATGATTGCAAAATTTGGATTTTGCAATAATTGAAAAATTTGGTATCAGAGCCAAGTTAACGATTAAGGGTAACACTTTCTCTTTAAGCAACACTTTTAAACCAAATAAAAACAAAAATCTGTAAATCTGTACCAAAGTGCATCTGTACACTAGATGGAACCCTAAACTAATTATGTCGTTTTTTTCCGTGAACTTAGACTTAGTCCAAAATAACTACTATATATGCACACACAAAACTAGCAAAAATCATTAGTGATATCCGTAATCCCAAATTTGTAAGAATTTATTATAATTTAATACATGGAATGGGTATGAACTTTATGTTACGTACGTGGATTGTAGCTAGATTATGATTATGATGTATTATTGTATGTTATTGAAAAATAGCATTAATGTAAAGATAATTGCAGTAAGTGAATAAAATCGTCAAGTCCACAATGGCGGAGATTGCGTCTTAGGTGTGGCAAATGCAATCATATCCACTCGTTGAAAAGCTTATATATATGATGATGAAGTTGAAGATAATATTAAGATAACATGAAGATCCCAACTAAATTCATATGGAGACTATGGTCACATGTTTTGATTTAATTTCTACCTTATATTAATCGTACGCACCTCTATCATTCATTTATCCAACTTCAATGGCTCTAGGCATTCCACGTCACCCTCTTTTTGTGATAAGGTACTACCAAATATCAACTACTATATATAAACAGAAAAATGCTACTTCTACAACAAAATTTAGTCTTTGTTAGTTTTTAATATTATTTAATTATTTTTTAATTAAAATATATTCCTATTTTTTAGCATACACATTTATAATTAAGATTAATTTAAATTTTAAAAACTAAAATTTCTCTAATTTCCTACTCACTTTATAGTTAGTTATTATTTTCTTCTTTTAGGTTTCTTCTCTCTATGTAACACGATTTTCTTCTTTAATATTTCAATTTGTATCTGTAAAAAATAAAAAAAGAATTCAAAGTCAGTGCATTTAGAAAAAAATTAATCCCTTACTTATTGTACCTTTAATAAAATACAGGATGTGATTTAGTTAATAATTTGATGGTTTAAGGTTTATTTTATAATTTTAAAATTAAAATTTTGAATTTTGAATAATTTGATTTTTAGATATGTATTTAAATTATAATATATTAATAATTAATATATTAAATCTGAAACAGAAATTTAAAATTTAAATTTTAAATTTCAGTTTTTTTTAGATTGTATTTTGAATGTGTATTTAATTTTAAAAAGACAATAAATCTATTCATAATTTTTAAATGTATTTATTTTAATTTTTTTAAATTATTATAATAAAAAATTGAATATTGTACCATTTTTAAAGAATACCTAGTTGAATTGATATAAATAAATATATCATCACTCTATCTGTCACATGAGTGGGTACTTAATTGATTACTTCAAATAATTTCATTTGGAGGGTTTCCACAAAAAAATTCAGTATATGCAATTATTCAACTATATATATAAAATATAATAATATGATTAAGGAATAAAATGCAATATTTTTATCAATTGGAATGACCTGAAAATCTCTCTTTTTAAATCAAAATTTAACACTTAATTAAAGTTATAATTAGGATCGGTAGTATTAATTATTTTATTACGGTCAAAATGAAAAGAAACGTAATTATATTATTATTTTTAGAAAAAGGAAAGAGAAAGTAAAAAATATAATTCTGGATACAAGGCTCTTTCAATTTTACTGGTATCGGATAGCGATGAAAATATAAAATAGACAAATATATCTTCAAGAATGTTTTAACTTCATCTTATTGGAAGATACAATCCGATATTTTCCCAAATATCTTAATTGGGAAAAGGACATTCGGCTCTGAAATACAAACAAAAAATCACCGGACTCATTCCTTTCAACAAATATAATAGTATTTAGTACTATACTATCTATTCATATAAAAAATCCATCAACTATTATATATAGAATTAGGGCTGGAAGTGAGCCGAGGTGAGCCGAGCTAGACCAAGTTCAAGCTCGGCTCACGAAAATT
Organism: Arachis ipaensis; assembly: GCF_059453495.1. Taxonomy (NCBI): domain Eukaryota; kingdom Viridiplantae; phylum Streptophyta; class Magnoliopsida; order Fabales; family Fabaceae; genus Arachis; species Arachis ipaensis. The sequence goes on along the minus strand of NC_142436.1, from coordinate 151,654,030 downwards.
GAGCTTGGCTCACGGCTCGACTCATTAACAATCGAGCTTATTTCTTAAGTTCAAGCTCGGCTTACCAAAAGCTCACGAGCTGGCTCGAGCTCACGAGCTGGCTCAAATAAGAGAAACATAAATACATAATTTATAATTTTATATCAATAAATTATAACTTATATATTTTTAAAAATATTTGAACAGATCAATTTTATATATTGTTTATCTATCAATAAATTATAAATTTTTTATTTATGCTCTATATTAAAATTATATGTAAAAAATAAATATAAATATTAAATAATTAAAATTGTTATAATATATATATATATATATATATATATATATATATATATATATATATATATATATAATCGAGCCAGCTCACGAGCTAATGAGCTGAGCTTATCCAAGCTCAAGCTCGGCTCATTTAATTTATGAGCTCAATTTCAGGCTCAAGCATAGCTCACCAGCTCACGAGCTTAGCTTATCGAGCTGTTAACGAGTCGAGCTCGAGCTGGCTCATGAGCTGGCTTGACTCACTTCCAGCCCTATATAGAATAGTGTAATTAAGGGTGTTCATATTTCTTTTAGGATCTATTTGAAAATTTTCAAAAACTATTTTTTTAAAATTTTTTATTTATAAAAAACAGTAGTATTAATATTTAGTATAATTTTTAAAATTAAATTATAATTTTTTAAGAACCTATTTAAATATTTATAGAAAAACTAAAAAAATAACTTTTTTTATAATAAATTTTTTTATTACATTTTTTAAAATAAGTTTTTTAGAACTAAAAAATTAAATACTAAATAATTTATTTTATAAATTATTTTTAATATAAATATTTATTGTTTAAATTATTTTTAAAAAAAACTTAATTACTGGACCTTAATCCATAATCTATACCGTTTTGTTTAAGCTATTTAAATTTATTTATGAGAATTCTCCATAGAAATCTAATATTCTCTTTTAGATTAAACCTATTAAATTAAAGGCTAATAATTTATATAATTTATATATATATATATATATATATATATATATATATCATATTAAAGTAATAAGCTAATAAAATTTATATATAATTTATTTAAATTTAAATAATATGAAATATTAAACTCTAATTTTTATTTTTCAATAAATATTGTATTATAATTTTATATATTTATTTAATTATTATCGAGTTAAATGGTTCGACCACTAATTTATCGATTGAACCATTAATTCAGTGATCCAGTAACTTTATCGGATCTATTATCGGTTCGGTTTTGATAACTATGCTTATTTGTTTTAATTAAGTTTTAAAATATAATTCTCGAAAGAATAAGAAAAAAGGAAAATTACTGGGAACCAAAAAATTTACAAAGAAAATCTTATTTTTAAACTCAATGGGAAATAGGAAATTTCACAAACAAATATAAAATTCCATCCCACCAGATGGGCACAATAATAATGGAAAATAAATACCCCTATCCCACCCGATAGTTTTGTTGATGGAGCCATCTTATTCTTAGCTTCTTCATATGGAATTAAGGTCGGTGATGCGTTACTGGTTTTTTAGTGAACCAAGTCTAATTCTCCCTTATAATAAATACACTATAAATTAACACTATGGACAGTCTAATTTATTAAAGGAGATTTAAACATATAATGCTTAGTTTATAATGAATGAAGTAAATTTGATTTATTAAGAGAATGAATGTGAAAATGCAAATTGGGAGTAAAAACATAAGTAGCAACAAGAGTGATAATGTGGAAAATTGAGGATAATAGGTGAGAAAAGATTGTTTTTTTTTTTGACGGGAGAAAAGATTGTTAATAAGGAAGTAACTGAACAAAATAAGGGAAACGTAGTATGATTGAGTGCCACAGATGTAATGGGGAAGACACCAAAAAGGTTGGAATCATTGATAAAAATCCAAAAACCCACCTCTTCCCTTCATACACGTGAACAACTCAAGAACCGCTAAAGCCTATGCCACGTAAGCCCCAGAAAATCTAAACCATCCAATCACACTCCTCCATGTCATCAGATAAGGAGCCTTTCCCATAACATCGCCTTTTGCAGGTATGGGGTACAAATAATAATCCTTTGCCTACTTCCTTTCCTGGCTCCTGTGTCCTTAACATTTTAATTACTCAATTACCAAATTGCCCAAACATAAGATAATAACATTATATAAAATTTTTTTTTATCATTTTTAATAAAATATTTTGTTTTAAATACGTGCTAATATTGTCAGCAAGATTTTTGAAAAGTCAATGTTTTAAACTACACTTCAAGGCTTGCATTACCGAATATAAAAGTTTGAATTAGAATTAGAATTTGAAAAATGTTAAAAAGTCAGTAAATTTTATAATTTATAGTCATTAATTAATTATTATTAATATTTTTAATAATATAATATAAGATTATTTTTTTAATTAAATATTAATTAAATTTAATAAAATTGTTGATTTATAATTATTTTTTTTAAATTTATCAAGAATTTAAATAAGAGTAAAATAATAAAATTTTATTAAAAGATTATATATATATATATATATTTTTATAATTTTAAGTGAAATATTTTGTTTAGAATACATGTTAGTGTTAGCAAGACTGTCCAAAGTTAATATTTATAATATATATTTTTAATAAAAAAAAGTTATATTATAATTTTAATATATATTTTTAGAACACATAATAAATAAATCATTATTTAATTCATTGATATCATTCAACTCTGTGCACTTGGCATATCCATAGATACTTATTGAAAGATGAAAAAGCCATGAAAGCAGTGAGAATACAGAAGGGTTGAAGGATATAATGGTAAAAGAACAGTGTAAAATAATTGGAGGAGGAAGGGAGGGGGGGTAAAAGGAGAAGAAAGGAGAGTGGTCCCTACTGAGAGAGTAGGAACAGCAGAGAAACCGAGCATTGTCTCTTCCTCCGTTGCTTCTCATCTCCATTACTCCATTCTTCTTTCTTCCTCACTCTCCATTGTGCCACTTGCCTATATGTATAGACACCCCAACGGGTCTTTTCTTTCCTCTTTTTCTTAACCCCTTCAATTCCTCTCTCAAATTAAATACTTCTCTCCTTTTTCGGAATTGGTCAACTTTTTCTTTTCTTTCTCCCAATCCAACACACCAATCCTCGTTCTTACTCTTTCTGGGTGGGTTTTACTTTACCAATCAAGTCCCTAGATATTTTCTTGCCGGAATTGTTTTTTAATCCCTCAACTCCGGAAACTTCTTTGGCCTGTTCTTCCATTTGTTTTATTCTGGGTTTAGGGTTTTGTACTTTTTGTTCTATCAACCATGTTTAGCTGCTAGCTCTTAATTTCTAAAATTGAGAGAGAATTAATAGAATGTCATCATCGTGTCTAAGTGGAGCTGGCGGAAGAACCTATGGCTTCGAATTCGAATTCGTTAAGTCAACATCTTCATCAATCACCAGAACTTCACACACTTCATCATCACCATCTTCAACAATCTCCGAATCCAGCAACAGCCAGCTGGCAATCTCCACGCGTAAGCCCAGAACCGCTCGCAAACGACCCAATCAAACCTATAACGAAGCCGCGGCGCTTCTCTCCACCGCATACCCCAACCTCTTCTCATCCAACACCCTCAAAAGCTTCGCCAAACCATCGCCGCAATACAGTAACGGTAATATTTCCAATACGGCGTCGTTTTTGGACGATTCGTCGGACCTGTTGTTGCCGTTCAGGGTGTTCGATACGTCGTCGTTTCTGCTCCACCAGTACAAGCCGTCGTGCTTCGCGGTGGAGCCTAAGGTGGTGAGTGTGCAGCACGAGAAGCCATGCCAGAGCCCAGGGGAGATAAGCTCCAGGGTGAATTCCTTGGAATTAGAGGACCATAATAATAACCATTGCGGCGCCGGAGAAGACGATTTCGATGCCGAATCGATGCTCGACGAGGAAATCGAGGAGGGAATTGATAGCATCATGGGGAGCGGGGTAGAATTGGAATCGTCCTCCATTGACGGAGCTTCTTCGGATAATAATCCGTGGAGTTGTTTTGGCGGGAAACTGGATTTCCGGCTAGGGTTGCGGAGGGCCGGAGTGAGGGCTCTCCGAAGCGCCGACGACGGCAATTGGTGGAATTTCCCGGCGGTTGATATCCTTCAGATATCGCCTAAGGCCGTAAACAAGCCTGCGCCGCAACAATCGGTGGCTGCGGCAGCTGAAAAGGCGAAGAAGAAGAAGAAGAAGGTGGAGAAACCGAGCGTTGAGGTGAAGAACAAGAACGATGAATTGCCGAAGCTGAATAATATTCATGCCGCTGTTCCGAAATTGAATTCCGGATTGATGTTGAAATTGAATTACGACGGTGTCAGGAATAGTTGGTCCGACCGGGGCTCGCCGTTCGGCGACGACGGCTCAGCCTCCGACTTGCCGGGAAATGACGTCACCGTACGTCTCTAATCTTATTTTTATTTATTTATTACTGTTGGCACCTTAATTCCTTAAACCCCTCAAAGTTTTTCCTTTGTTTAATTTTAATTGTCTTTTTCCTTATATTAAATTGACTACTATTTTTTGTTGCATTAGATTAACTTATTTCAAAAATTAAGACATACTTTATAGTCTATAGTAATTTATAATTATACAAGTTACAAAGTATAGACTTTGGAGTTCACTATTTGGTCGGCATTTTAATCACGTGGAGCGTTAGAAACTTAGAATCACACCTTTTCACTCTTCAACAATAAAAGTATTTCATACTTTCATGCATATCATGCTCCGTTCTTATTTAATTTACTTCCCAAAGTTCTATGCTTTTGAAAACATTCCCTAAACTAATATTTAATTAATTGTTTCCTTACAGAAGGTTTTTGTTTTTCCTTACAAGATCTCATTTTCTTATTATTTATTGTAACCTTTTTTACTTTAATGAAGAACCAAATAAGTGGTGGTACCATTCCGAACGCGTTCGTTTATTATGAGGAGGAAATATTTATGTTAAATATTTAATTGAAAATAGAAAATACATTGTGCAAGAGATGTCACTGTTGAAGGGTGTATGAGTGTGTATGTGTGATGCCGAAGCACGGAATAATTACAGCTTCTAACGTTTTTGAATTGTTTTGGACTTCGGTGCAGGCACGATTGTCACAAATCGATTTGTTATGGGAGAATGGGGGAATGAGAGAGGCTAGCGTGCTTCGCTACAAAGAAAAGCGGCGTACACGCCTCTTCTCCAAGAAGATCAGGTACCAAGTCAGGAAGGTCAACGCAGATCGACGGCCCAGAATGCAGGTACGACCCAGCTGAGTTCAGGACATTCCAGCAAAAATTATATATATGTTTTAGTAGTATTTTATGTGTCACAAAAGGGGAAAACAAAATCTCCTTCATGATTTTGAGATAGTGATAACAATTTGGTAATGAGGTGCGTCACAGTTCGAGAGTATTTCTTTTTTGTTATGGAGAGTGGACCCTAGCATACCGTGCTTGCTCACTTTCGTCCAACTTTTTGAGGATCTATCTTATTCAAATTATTTGCTATGTTTAGGATTTTCATTTTCATATGCTTTCTTATTTTCAATCAATTAATAAGTCCTAAAATATGTTACGGACTTGCTCATTCCCTATCTATAAAGCTATTCTCGAGATTCTTTAATTTTATAGTGTGGCAAAAAAAGGAGGTAATAATGTTGTTAAATCTACGTTACCATATCACATGAATCATACGTAAATCCCTATAAGGGTTCCGATATTTTCAATTTTAGTGTTGTGTCCGACAGTTAAGTAATGAAGTATTGTTGTGTTAACTTTATAAATTAATAACTTAAAAATAATTAAGGGGAGGTTTAACTAAAAACAAACATTTGTAAGTTTAGAAGGAAAAAAAAAAAAAAAACACAAAATTGAATTATGGCTTCTTCATTGTGTTAAGACTTGAGGTAACAGGTGTACCTTGTTTGTGATGTGGCAGGGACGATTTGTTAGGAGGCCGATTTCTAGCTCAAATGCGCACAGATGAACATGCTTTTTTGTGACCTTCCTTTTAAAAATAAAGTTTTAATTCTTGTAACCTTTTCTTTAAAAATTTCTCTTCACTTTTTGCGTTATTCTTCCTTCCTTTACTGAAAGAACCAAAGAGGTAAAAGAGGCATCCTAAGACTAGGATAAAGCAATGAAAAACTCACAAAAACAAAACACCAACAACAACAATAATCGGCCCCAATTCGATAAGCTAAGAACTAATATGTTGCGGTTCTGAATTCTATTTAAGGGTTTACCAGCTAATAAATTACGGCATATACAAGTCAAAATTTAAAGAAAGCGAACAAGTGAACCGACTACTCAACCAACTCAAATTGGTTAATTGGCTAAGATTCTATAACAGTTTGACTTGCTTCACACTATGGGCCTCTAGCATTCTCTTTGGTTTCTACTATGTTCCAATGTGGGCTACTCCAAATCACAAATTCACAAGTACCGATTATCGATAAAGAACGTCATTATCAAAAAGCTTAGAGTGCTAATTTCTCTTACGCGACCAATGAAAAGGGAAAGAAATTATGTTACATTGTGCATTACTATCATGCGACCGTTGACACGAGGTTGAAGTTTGCTTAATCTATTCTGATAGTATGATGATTGACAATTTTTGCATAAAGAAATAAAAACCAATAAGATTCTCATTTATGGAGCGCTGGCCGTCGCTCTAGATAGACACTGTCTGTTTATGTTCTCAATTACGATTTTTAGTTTCAAAATATTCATCATCGTTGCTCAGTGTGTTACCTTTTTTAACTGACGCATGGCTGGATTGGTTTATGATTATTTCATTGGGTGAAAGAGAAATATGATTTTGTGGTTGTGTGCAAGTGGAATCGAATCATGAATTCATAACCACAATGTTTAGGATTTCACTTTGAATCTTGATAATTCTCATGCTAATATGCCTTTTCATTTTGTCAATATTTGATATTTATCACTCAAACACCATATATTTCAAAAAATAATGTTAGATGTATACTAAAATCATCTACTAAAATTAACCGTTAGTTTAGAATACATATTAAAAGATAAAATACGCATAAAAATTAAATTAAATTACACATATATTATACATAATAACTAATTTTGATAAGTAATTTTGATGTGCAAATAACATTTTTGAACGCAAAGTTATATTGTGTTCGTTGGATCCTTATCTCACTTAATTATATGCTTAGCAGTATTGTAAAATGAGAAATTATCCAAATTTAAATTAATTGTTCTTATTTTAGGGTGAATGAAATTTATCAATAATATCAATTTTATGATGGTTTTATAAGCCCTTAAGGTAAAAATAAAAATAAAAAACTTGTTCATCCTTAAAAAATTACATATATTAAATCTATAGTAAAAAAAAATACAATAGTCCAGTGATCCAAATGAGTTGGAAACTTGAAATTAAAACGGGACGAAGTGTTTTTTTTATTTTACGGTCCCGGGTCGGGTCAACACCACCCGGACCCAAACCAACCCGAAAAACATTTAACCCGTCGCTGCACTGTGGAAGTTGAAGGCTTTTTTTTTTTGATCGAGAGAGAGAAACTGAAGGAGGATTAAAATGGGCTTGACCCATTATTTGTTTATTGGGCCGTGGGCCAGTTGACCCAAAAAGTATTCTCTTTACAAACTCCACCGACGGAACCCCCTGGTGTTGGTCGTAGCAGTCACCGCCACCAGCAGAGGATGAGTGATTCGTGTTCGGAGACCGTTAGATTGATGAAGCTTGCAATAGATCAGGCAAACTTAGCTATGGATGCCCTTGAAGTACCCGTTGGGTAAGTCATCTACCTCCATTTCCATAAAATTTGAATTTTGAAATTACGATACCAAACACTGAACTTGTCAACAAGTTGCAATTGAATACGTTATGTCGTGGCAGCTGTGTGATTGTTCATGACGGGAAGGTTGTATCCTCCGGCAGGAACCGAACCACTGAGACTAGAAATGTAATTTCATCCATTACAATATTACATTACCTCTTTTCTTTTCTCATCTAGTTTTTGTTGTTTGGAACTGTGGATTATTTGTTAATGATCTTTTTCTTTTTTCACAGGCTACTAGGCATGCAGAAATGGAAGCAGTGGACGTGCTTTTAGAGCAGTGGCAGAAAAATGGATTATCAATGTCTGAGGTTGCTGAAAAGTTCTCAAACTGCACCCTTTATGTTACCTGTGAACCATGCATAATGTGTGCTTCTGCTTTGTCCATTTTAGGTAGGTAGGTAGGTATGTTCCCTTAACTGGTTCCTCACCCATTTGTATGAACTTGGTGAGTTGTATTCAGGTATAAAGGAAGTGTTTTATGGGTGCTCAAATGATAAATTTGGAGGTTGTGGATCAATATTGTCATTGCATCAAAGTAGCACTGACTCACCCAACAAGTATGCTTTCCCAAAATCAATTCTTTTCATTTTTGTTGTGTTGAAACTGCAAGTCATCATTTACATTAGATTCCCCTTTTCTGATCAATAGTGAAGTTCCACTGGGAAAAGGGTTTAAATGTACTGGAGGTATAATGGCATCAGAAGCGGTGCTTCTCCTGCGAACATTCTATGAACAGGGAAATCCAAACGGTTGGTTTGTTCTAAGTTTGACCATATATTTGGAACTCTTTTCTTTGTCAGTTATTTTATATTTTTATAACTTTTCTTAATGTTATTCTCAGCTCCGAAGCCCCATAGGCCTGTAGCAGTAGCTTCTGACAAGAATGAACTTGAACTTGTACATCAATAGGTTGGTTTTCATTATTATTTTTTTTTTCATGTCACTAATATTGTGCTTTATACTAGTTTCTTCTATTGTTTTAGTTCTGTCCAGTTAGTTGCTGATATGGTTGAAGCTGTCTTTCAATGTCCAGCACAAGAAGAGTGCTTAAGGCTGACCAATTAGAAGAATGTCAGGGATTTGGAATATAATACTGTTCATCCATTCAATTCAATGAGAAAGGCTTTGTTTTAGTTTGTCATTGATGTATGATTATAGAATACTTGATGATGAAAAAAAAGGAAAGATTTAATCTGATTTTATCTTGATAAATGACCCTTGTCACTGCTATATATTGAAATGAATAATGTAATTACAGATTTTCTGGGTACCAAAGTGGCCAAGTTATTGTTGATCACAAAGTTTTCTTACCTTTTGGTTCTCTTAACATATTGATGCGAGAATGAATAAAAATTACTACATAAAACAATTAGTTTGTGATGAAATTTAATTGTACAAGTCTAAGATGAAGGTAGCCAATATGAGAACCACACTTATAGAAATACAATTATGCCGCATTTATAAATAATTTGATTATTATTAAACTTCAAAACAATTGCTTCCTCTGAACATAAAAGGTGAGGCATGAAAATTGGATTAACAATGAACATGTAGTACAATTTCTTACCCTGCTGTGTTGATGTACACAAAAAAATTAAAAGAGAAACCAAAAAAAGTACTATGCAACCTTTTCCCTTAACACAGCAGTGGGCACATACATAATTGATGGTTCATTAGAATGGGATGCATTAGAAGCATTTGCCCTGTAATTTAGAATTGCAGTTAATTTTTGCCTCAAATTATCCAATTTAGCCTTCACTTTGCTCAGTTTTTCAAACTCCAACTCTGCTGTATGTGAGTGCCCTTCAAATGCAGAGTTCAACCTCTTCTTTTTATTTTTCAACAGTTTCATCAAGCATACATCATCACTGAGCTCCTCCAACTCCTGAAGAAAAAAAGTAAAATGCTATTTGCCTTGATATCATTTAAATAGCAGTGTTTACTGTCAAGCACACAATACATAAAAATTGAAGACAGAAATGCACCTTATCGCCCTTTTCTCGCTGGGTTGGAGATACTTCTGATCGTCTTTTCTTTCTACCATTAACAGCCTTACCATTCTTCAGAGAATGATTAATAATATTTTTTGATGCCTTTGGTTTCGAAACCTCAGCTCTCTCCGGGTCTTGTAACCTGTTATCCTTTGAACCAGAAGTCTGAGGCGGATCAGCTCCCTCTGTGTGTTGCTGAACAAAAGCCACTCATATTAGAGTTTGTTGCAAAAGCTTGATCAATGCAGTGGTACAAGAATTTGCCTAGAAAAATGCAGAGAAATTGGAAAAAGGCTAGCAAAATAAAGCAGTTTACCTTTCTGCTTTTGAGTGCCGAGTAACGTGCATTTTTGAACCATTTGTTAACCTGTATTTGCTGAAACAAATCAGTATCTGAAAGCTTGAACCGATAAATAGCAACATTTGTGTTTCTTATGGAAGATTCAAACTATGGTTTGGGAAAAAAGATTGTTTCTTGTAGCTTTTGTACAAACTGTGGATGAGGTTTCAAAAGTTAAACCAAACATGCTAAAAGAGCAGCTACACATGAAAGAATACTAAATGCAACTATAGAGAGAAAGTTAAGCTGTTCAGACGCAGATAAAATTAAGATACTCTTTAATACAGTAAGTCATAACCTTCTCAATATCAAGTCCCAACTCTTTCGAGAGAGCCAACTTCGTGGATCTTGGAGGAAGTTCATTCTCTGCAAAGACTTGGCGAAGCTTCTGGTTCATTTCATAAGAAATGAAAGCAACATAAATCAGTGCATAAGCAACTCGATATATATATAGTGAACATAAAGAAAATTACAAGGGTTACCAATAGTACCTCAACTGCTTCACGAGGAATCCGAAAACAAGACCTCTTGATTTGTTTGCTCGGAGAACCTTCTCGTTCCATGTTGATGTTCTCACTATTGTGAATTCTATTCTGGCATTCATGCAAAGTCATAAGAGTATCAACAGCATCAGACTCCTTGTCTCGTCGCTTTCTTTTAGTAGGACCCCAGTCTTCATCTTCACTCACTTGTTCACATGCAGCAGCATCCTTCCCAAACATTTCCTGAAATAATGTACTCAAATGTAACTTTGCATAATTTAAGTCATCCTTCAAATAAGGATAGCAATAAAATAAAATAAAAGCTCTAATTCTTAGTAATATTCTAATAACAAAATTTGTCCAAATAAAACAAACATTATTTGCAACCCAGTTCGTAAATTGGCATAAGTTTGTAATGTGAATCAGCAACCCTACATGCCAATAAAAAGAGAAACACATTTAAAACATTAAATTCTAAACTACATTAAAGCCAGTAATCTGTAACTTCCATGCTACCACAAAGGTTGTAACTTTAAACATTCAGGACTACAATTTTACTTTCATTAATGAAAACTTTTCCGTACATCATAAAGTTGCTTGTAGTCAACTGTTTTTCGCTGCCTGGGGCCACAGACATTGTCCTCAGATTCATTAGAATCTATGCATCCATCAAGAGATGAATATTCATGGTTGAAACCTTCATCTACTAGAGAACATTCACCATCCGAAGAACATAAACTGGTAGAACTGCTTAAATTATTAGATGCATCATCATTGCTTCCTTCTGTGTTGATGTTATGGCAGTCCTCTCTCCTCTCCGGATCATAATCATCGTCTTCAGAATCATCTGACGGCCATTCTTCCTCAGGGTTCAGTAATGCAGTATCACCATCAGGTTTAGCAGCCTCTTCTTTGAATACATCCTAAGTTTATTAAATAAAAGCATTGTTAGTTGAACCAGTAGATTATACAGAATTCAATCCTCTAAGTAGAGTGAGCACTTATGAAAATAAACTGCAAGTAATAACATATTGATGAGAAAGTCAAGACAAACCTGCCAAGTACTGTGTAAGGAGAAGTGAGTTCCAAGATGAGCATTCATTGCCCCCAGTATTTCCATCTTACATCCACAAAACTTGCAAAGCCAGCCATGTTCTCCAGGAGGAACTATAATATATAATTAAACTATTAATTATCCAAGGAAATCAGCACACTGGAGGCTACAACATACAAAACAATTTCATAAACATAGGTGCAAACTCACTATTTTCAGTGTCTAAGGCAGGATCAAGACATTTTTTGTGAAAAGTGCGATTGCATGTACCATCACATCGTATAATATCCTTATCTCGAAGAGCTTCTCGCAAGTTGCACTTCTGACAGTATTTCTAGATGTAGATAAAATATGTTAATGACTACATGGATTTAAAATTGCAAAACTTCCACACAAATATAAGGTGATAAACATGCTCATGAGTCTAGGAATGAACACAAAATGCTTGAACATTACAAATTGAATCTTTCACAGTTTTTCTTTGCTCACATGTTCATGGCAGTTAGATCCATCTGGAACAATGACAGAATCTTCGCTGTTATTCAACGAACTAAGAGAATCCAACTGGTGAATAGCATCACGAATACTAAGTTTACATTTTAAAATCTGCTTTCGCGCTCTTTGTAGCTCCTTTTCTGGCCTAATCTTTTCTCGACTGCAATTGGCATTTCCATAAAAGTTACATCAGGGTAAGGTAGCTAATAGTTAATTTATCACCATGCCTTACTGCAAAAAGGGTAACAGCTACTTATAACCAATAATTAAAATCAATGAACAAAAGGGTAACAACTACTTACATAACCAAGGAAAGGGGAAGTATAAATATTTTCTTACCAAAAAAAAATGAAAAACAAAGGACAACAAAAGGTTTATAGTACCTCTGGCCTTTCCAACCTTCTCCAGAGTAAGCATCAATAAGGTTCTGCTCTAGCTTCATTTTGATTAATAGATATCTCGTTCTCCTCTTGAGGCGAGAAGCATCATCGATATCTGCATTATTCCTCTGCCTTTTCTTTTTTCTCTTTCTCTTTCTGTTTTGAAGCTTTACCTTGCCATCAACATCTTTACCCTCTTCTTTAGACCTAAAAGAAACCTTTTCACCCTTTAGCTTTGAGGACAACTTCTTTGAAGATTTATCATCAGTTTCATGCAAACTAAACCTAATAATCAATTTCTTTTTTGAAGGCTCCTTGTTAGGCCCTTTGATGGAAGGGTCAGTAGCTCTCTTCCTTGACATGTTAGATGCATTTCTTTGCATGTGAGATTTTGGTTTCAGCTTATGCTTCTTCCCTTGGCACTTTGTGCTTTTTGATTTGACTCTCAAGGATGAATTTAGCTTTGACTCAGTTTTTGCCTTTGGATGAATGGACTTTTGCAACCCTCTATTATTTGACTTCTTGCCATCCCTCATCTTAATGTATTGCTACCAATCCTGAAAGGTGAAAATTGGAAAGAATTACATCAAAATTACTTATAGTTGATAATCTAGATCAAATCATTCAGCACAAATTTTGTACGAAGAAGGGCATTGATTAACAGAAACTGCACTCGGAAAAGCAGAGCCATTGGAAACACATAATCACACAACACAAGAACCCTTATTGCACAGGGACAAAAACAATGCATATGAGATCGAACCAGCATTGAACAGTGAATAGTTAACCAAAAAGCCAGACGAAAAATGGTTCCAAAGATTTCAGCAAAAGATGAATCTGGAGCTGGTGGAACATTACAAGACCAAGTAGAATACTGAATCAAGAATTGATGAATTCAGTAAAGAAGGGAAGTTGAATTTGTATGATGCTTAAGACCCTGATCAATTTAAAGAGTAAAGACTATATTATAAGACACTGCAAAATAAGCAAATCATTAGTCTCGTCAATCTCTTCTTCGAACCATGATTCAATCTTCGAAAGAGCCATTTTTGTGATCAGAAAAGGAACATACCAAATACCCCAAAGTGATCACTGCGACAAATAGCTGAAAAAGGCCTTGACTTGAATCCAGATGTTAAGACCCAAATAAGTTCCTATTGCAAAGAAAAGAAACCCACATGAGTTTTGAGGCAAATTAACGAAAACCAACATGTAATGGAAGACTAACATGGTGAAAGATTAGAACTTTATATAGCTCTTAAGCTGTCACACACGCAACACAACATGGGCACGAATGAATTAAGGAATGTGCTAAAACTGCATCATGAAGTGAAAGTTTTGTGATTGATTTGAATTCGAAATTGGGACTCAGAATCCCAATGTTGATGTGTGGACCAGTCGCCGGAATAGGCTTTACCTGTTGTTGTTGTTGTTGTCGACGTTGCTATGCTATGCTATGAAGTCGTCGTCTTTGTTTTTTCTCTTTTGGTTTTGGTCTTTTTAACTGAGTAGTTTGTGTTTTGTGGCACAACAAAGAAAAGAAAAGAAAAAACAGTTTTGCTCTTTGGGGAAATCAGATTCCTTGCTGAAAGTCTAGGTATATATGAATATGAATGTGTGTGTTGCAAATGAATGTGGTGATTTCTATCTTGAATGTGTGTTTTGGACTTTTGATGTGTCTCTCAAACTTGCATTGCAATTTAGGAAGCAGAAACTTAGATGCATTGCAGCATTCTTCTTTCAAGAGGATATATCTGGTTAGTTATTTTCAGAAAGGGAGAGTTTTTTTTTTTTTTAAAAAAAAAAATTGGTCATCTTGTGATCTTCGAATAGATATACCCAAAATTGAAAGTTGGTAGAAAAAAAAAAATGATTCAATCCCGCTACATTATTAACAGTATTTCTATCAATTTCTGCCAACTCTTATTTATAATTGTGTTTAATGAAAGTGTTTTTGTAGATGTGTCTAATAAAAATGTCTTTTTTATTGTTGTGTTTAATAGAAGTGTCTTTATAGATATATTTTCTAGATGTGTATTTTTATATATGTGTTTAAAATATAATAATTAATTATTGTTAGCAATAACTTGACAGATAATATGTTGAATGATTTTATGTTGGTTCTTATTATTATGTGAGTTTAGGTTAATTTAGTGATTAACTACTCGTTCATTTAATTTTTTATATTTCATTTATTTTATTATGAAAAATAGATTATTTTGAGTGTTTCTTAAATTTTTTGACCAAAAAAATTCGATTAAAATTTAGGTGTAGTCAATTTTAAGTTAATAACTGAGAATCGTTAGATAAAAATTTAATTAAATTAGTCAATTTATTTAACTGTTCTCAACTATCTAATCTACGTCAAATTGTCTTCACCTGGTTTTCACCAAAAAAATTTTAGTTTTGTCATATCCAACTCAAATTAATATCAAATTTTAGTGAAAAAACATAATTTTCATTTAAGTTGAATGTTTATATCACCATTTTAAAATTTGAACCAATTAGATCTCAAGTTAAATATGCTTTTTTATACTAAATTTTTTTTTTTTGTGACTAATACTTAAATAGTTTAAATACACTTTTTTGGTAATTAGTTTATTAAAATACACTTCAATTACAAATTGTACGGGTTATTAAATAACGAAAACAAAAAAACCCTTATGGATTAAATTATCAATTCATCATTATATACAAATTTTATTTGACATAAAAACAAGTAATCCTGATATATACATATGTTAATTGTGATGAATTTAGATTTTTTAAAGTGAATAATTTTAAAATAAATAACAGGCAGCGAATTAGTCACTATAAATCTTGTTATATGCACGTTATAAAAGTTAGTTATTAAATTAGTTATTATATATTTATATATAAAATATATAGTAATTAATTCATTTTTAATATATATATTATATAAATAATTAATTTTTAGTTTACATATAACATGATTGAATTATTATTGAATTGTATATTTTAGTAAAATTTCCGCACAAATTGATTTGATTACTTAATACATACATCTCACTCTACAAGTATTATCACTTCTGAAGATTCAAATATGTAACAAACAAGTATCTAATAAAAATATAGGAGCTGACAATGGCAATCAAACACAAAATACAATTGAAAAATAATACTAACAAAATTGTGGTCAAATTTAAGTAATTAATCATACCAAGAGTAATTTTAATGCGAATAAATGAACTATAAATGTTGTTTGTTCAAATTTAATTTAGGATTTTACTAAGATTTGAATACATCCCATAGACAGTGTTTTTGAGTTCACAATCATCTTTTCTTAGAGACGAACAGTACTTGATAAATCTGAAATCTCTCAACAAGTTTTCAAATAATCTTTTTAAGCAGTCACCAAAAAAAAACTTTTTAAGCATAATTATTAATTACTTTACAGAAAAAAAAGGGAGTCACTTAGATAAAGATGTTAAAAATATCTTTTTTTAAAGATATTTTTTTTAAATTAAAATTTAACATATATAATTAATTAAATTACATTATTTTTATTAAAATTAGACTGGACAAATCAGTTTAGTAAAAAATTAATAAATTAAATTTTAAATTAGTATAAAGTAATATTTTTTATGAAAAATTATTACAATATCTCTATTATAAAACACAACTAAAATATTTCTATTATATATATATATATATTGAACATTTTAAATTCTAATCCTATAACGATAGAGAAGAAAATGGCTAGAATTTAGAATTCTCAAAATTAATATATATATATATATATATAATAAGAGTATTTTAGTCATTTTATATAATAAGGGTATTGTAGTTATTTTTTATAAAAAATAATATTAATTTAGACAAATTCACTATTTTTCAGTCAAATTAATTTGTTTGACCTAATTTTGCCAAAAATAATATAATTTAATTGATTATATATATATATTAAATTTTAATTATTAAAAAATATCTAAAAAAAAGACGTTTTCTATTTCCTTATGGAGCATCCAAAAAAAAAAAAAAAAACTATTTTTCTAAGAAAAATGTTGTTTTCGGTTTTCCGCAATAACAGCATGCACGAAAATTAACTCCGTTATTGACGGAAACTAGGTGATCATGTTTTGGATATAACTTGACTCATGCCATTCTAATTGCATAGAAGAATGGATCCTTTAATTTATTTTTTAATTGATTTTGTAAGTGTGATTTCACATCATAAAAATTTAAGTGGGACTAAAAAATATGTGAAAAAATTGATTGTAACATGTGAGATCACATTAATTGGAAAAAAAAATTAAAAATTCATTTTTCTCTAAAAATGGCGATATGAAAATAGTTAAAATAATTTTTATATAAAAATAATTATTAAAATATAAATACATATTATGTTAAATACTTTGGTGAAATATATAAAATTATCTATCATTTTTAACCATTAGTTCACATAAAAATTATTATAACTATTTTTGTATTTAACCAATTTGAGTTGGTCAAATGATTAATTTATTCATAATTCATTGAACTTTAGATGAAATTTAAATAAAAAAAATTGTTATTGTTATTATTAGCACGGTTGTACATTTTTTTATATTCTGTTTTATTTCATGTATCTAATAAATTAAATTAAATGATAATCAATATGAGGTTGATCAATGGTCTTGAGTCTAAATTATTAAAAAAAATTAAAAATAATATTTACATATCAAAAAATTAATTATAAAATTAATTATTATATATTTGTATATAAATATATCTGTTATTTAATTTTTTTTAATATATAATTTGTATTTGAATATATATTATATACTAAGAATGATTTAGTGAATAATTTTTAATGTAAAAATAAGTAAAAAATCAAATTAAAAAGAGAAATCAAGAGATCGAACAAAGTATTCCAGGTATAGATCAGATTCTTTATTTTTTTTTAAGACAAACTGTCTTTATTATAAAACATACAATTAACGTTTATTATTTTATATTCTAATCTAAATATTTCCATACAGGAAATATGACAATATCTTTCTGCCTTCACTATCCTTCATATTTTAAAACAAAAAGAAACACTAACAAAAAAAAACCACCATCTCCAATTCATCAACGATCATGAACCAATCCGATCCTGTTAACAAGGAGGAAAGACGTTGCATATAGTTATCAACCAGAAAATATAATAAAATTCAATGTATAATAACAAGAAAAAGAAATTGTTGCGATGTGTTATGTCTGAACTTACATGCAGTTATTTTTATGTAAAGTTAACACGTAAGAATCATCAAATAATTTGATAAATTTAAATAAAAGTAAAAATTTAAGTGTAGTCAATTTCATGTGAAATTGATAGTTGAAAATGTTAAATGATTTGACTGATTTAACTAAATTTTTATCTAACGATTTTTAATTATTAACTTCACATAAAGTTAATTACACCTGAATTTTCACCTTAAATAAATTATCATTTAACAATTTTTAATTATCAAACTTCAGGTGAAAAGCTGTATTTTTTATTCACATTTAACCTGAATTTCGCAATATATATATAAGAATTTGGTGAAAACTCAGGTGAAGTCGACTTCACGTGAAGTTAATATCTGAGAGTCTTTAAATGAAAATTTAGTCAAATCAGTCAAATTATTTAATGGCTTTCAGATATCAACGTCTTTAAATGAAAATTTAGTCAAATCAGTCAAATTATTTAATGACTTTCAAATATCAAGAAGTCGACTGCACCTGAATTTCCGCCTAAGAATTTTTGCGTTCCATGAAATAAAAAGAAAGCACGAGATCTGACCGGTGAATGAAGGATGGATCAGTGGGTGGTGGCGGCGGCACTGCCATGTTCCTTGGCGTGCTTCTCGTGCTCGAGGTGGCGGAGTTCAAAGGGGAGTTCGACAAAGTAGGACAAAATCATGCCACCGAAGCAAACGTCGTAGAGAGGCACCGGCGAACTTGTTTCTATGTATTTTTCGTAGTACCTTTCCAAAGCTCTCTCTATCAACCCTTTTCCGTTCTTTAACGGCCCCGTTCTCGTCATTCTCACAACCTTTTTCTTCGATTATTCTTCGATCTATGCAAATACACAATGATCGCATACACACATACATCCATCAAATGAAAAACTCAATAAAGCCTTCTATTCAATTCTCATCCCGAATAACCTGCGTCACCCCACATTTTTTTCATTCTAATTATATACTCATACATTAATAAAAATATCTATTTTTTATATTAATTAATTACGTAAATAATATTTAAAAAAAATATAATTAAATAATTATGTAATATATTATGCGTGTATCAAAATTAAATTTTTTTTATATATATAAAAATATTATTTATATATTAAAATCCGCCAATATATATATATATATCATTTCTAAACTATACGCTGTGTTTTTTGATTAATTAATTCAATGAATGTGTATGTATATTATTATACGTGTATATTTATTTATTTACAAGAAAATTAATGCTTTTTTATTCTTCTATGAATAATGGACATATATTCACATATTATTGAAATAAAATCCACATTTTTGTTTTATCTAGTGATATGGAGATCATGTGAATTAATTAACATAAACCGTATTCTATCTAATACGAGAGATATAGCTACATATACATCAGAATATAATATATAAGAGTTTTTTTTTTACGGTATTCTGTACACAAAATAAAATTTAAATATTTAATATTTATTTAAATAAATTAATAAATTAATTATTAGACGAATTTAATAAATTAGTTTATATATATATATATATATATGATTTATCTACAATATATATTAATCAATTTGGATTAATTTAGATTTGATTTGATAATTTTTTTTTTAATTTTTAAAAATTATTTTTAAAAGATATTTTTTTTTAAAGAAAAAGTTTAACACTCATGTAGAATAAAGAAAGAAAAGACAAAAACTGTAAAAGACAAAATAACTTCTATGTCATTTTCGGCATAACCATCAACAACATGAGTTATTTATCACACCATTCAGTAACATATGAAAATGATTGATTTACACAATTTATGATCCCTGTTGTCTTGTTTTGAAATATGACATCATTCCGTCATAGCCAAATAATCCATATAATTGAGAAGAACCCAACTTGCCAATATTTGTACAGTTCTTTTTTCATCGGCATGGATCTCCAACTCTCAAAGTACCGGGAGCAATCCACGCCTGTCCAAATGCCAAGATCCATGCACACCACACCTACCAAGAGTACTCACAAGTAACAAATAAGATAGTTTTTTAAAAGTTATAGTATTTATATTTGCTAAATTAAATTAGGGGTAAGTATTGATTTGGTTCCTAACGTTTAGGGTCGGAATCAAATTCGTCCCTAATGTTATTTTAGATTTAAAATTGTCCCCAACGTTTTATTTGGTATTAAAATCATCCTTTTTGGACGATTTTACCCTTGGGTGTATCACAAGATAGAGAGAGAAGCAATACTCTTTTTCGTTCTTCACTTCTTCTCACTCACATTCAGATAAGAGAGAAGCAGAAACTTAGAGAGAGAAGGAGAGAAGAAAGTCTCGCCGTCGCCGTCGTGGTCGCCGACGCCTTCCCCCTCGACCTCGCCTCGCCTTCCCCTTCGCCCCTGCTTCACCGTGCCTCGCCCTCGCCTCTTGTTCCTCGTTGTCGTCGGGGAGGTGGTGGTGGTGGTCGTCGTCGTGTTCCTCGCGCTTCCAGCATCACCGCCGCACCTCTCTTCCCCTTCCCTCCCTACTCTCCGCTATCCAGATTCATTGCCACCACCACCACGCAGCTCCACCGTCACTGCCATCACAGGTAAATTAAGATTCAAGTTCCTAATTCCTGTTTTTATTCATCACAATTCCTAATTTTCAAATTCATCACAATTCCTAATTTTCAAACCCTGCAATGGTTTTTGTTGAGGCTGAAGGAGGTTGTCGTCGAGCTGCTCCCCTCTCTACGTTGTTGCTGCTACTGCAACCACCTTCTCTCTAATCTTTGTTCTTGTTTCTAGATTGCTGCTGCTTTTTTTATTTTCTATTTTTTTTTAAATCTAAATCTGTTGTTATTGTTGTTGTTGTTGTTGGATTTAAAGAATAATTTTTGTTTTTGTTTTTATTTTGTTGTTGTTTTTGGATTGTTTTTGGATGCTGTTGTTTTTTCATTCTTTTTGTTTTTTTTTAAATCTGAATCTGTTGTTGTTGGATTTGAGAATTTGATGTTATTAATCTCTAATTTCTTACTTTTTGTTCTTGTTTTTGTTCATCACAATCTATAATTTTGTTAATTGTATTTAAGAATTTGTAATTTTAAATGTTGTTAATGGAAGAAGAAAGATTTGTAGTTTGAATTTTGTTAATAGAAAAGTAGTAAACTGGTGAAAAGGGGTATTTTTGTCATTTAGAAAAAAATTATTAAAAAGGACGATTTTAATACCGTTTTAAAATGTTGGGGACAATTTTAAATCCAAAATAACGTTGAGGACGAATTTGATTCCAACCCTAAACGTTAGGAACTAAAACAATACTTACTCCATTAAATTAAAAATGACTTTTAATAAACATAAATAACAACAAATATATTTGTTAAAATAACTTTTAAAAATTTAAAATATTATAATAGATATTAATTAATGTAAAAATTAAATTTGGATATTAATTAATATATGATGTTATATTAGATTTCTTTTAATTTTTATAAGCATATGTCATTATTGAAAAGCTCCACTTTAAGGTTTAATTTGGTAAAATTTTTATTTTTTAAAAGTAGCTTGTAAAAGTTACTTTTTAAAATATGACTTTTTAAGAAGTGTAGCATTTATATTTGGTAAATTAAATTAAAAATGACTTTCAATAAACACAAGCAACAACAATTATGTTTTATAAAATAGCTTTTAAAATTTAAAAATACTATAAGAGACATAAATTTAAGCGTTAAATTTGAAAATTAATTAATATATGATATTATATTAGACTTTTAAATTTTTAAAAGTACAAGCCAACTTTGAAAAGCTTCACCTTAGGTGCTTTCAAAAGTACCCGATCTTTTAAAAGCACAAGGTCTTTTTTATTTACCAAATACAAAATAAGAAATTTGTGCTTTTACACTTCTGACGGCAACACCACCGGAACCCGTGGGTTCTTGGGCGGGCACGGAATGGGTCGGGTTTAGGTAATATCCGCCCTTACCCGCGCCGGTATATATATAATATATATAATTTTAATATATAATATATGTAAAATAATTAGTAAAATGATTAATAATATTGTATTATATTTAAATTTTTACTTTAATTTATGTTATGTACGTGATGATGGTTATATAAATTTTAAAATTTAATTTTATTTATTGAATTTTAATAATTATAGGGATGGATAGGGATAGAGCGGATTAGGATTCAACTTTTTATTACCTGCAAATAGGAGTGGGACGGGTTCTATGAGGGTTATTGTAGGGCGAGGTGGGGTCAGGTAGAGCAAAAATCTGCCTCTACCCTTTTCTGTTGCAACCCCTATCGAAAAATTTTACCAAACTAAGCCTAATTATTTTAAAAAATATTCATATTTTTCAAAAGTTACAAATATAAGTATATAATTTCTTTTATTTATCAAATACAAAATGATAAATTGTTCTTTTGAAAAACACATACATTTTTTTAAAAAAATTTTATCAAACTAAATTTTAATAGTTAATTTATTAATCCATTTAAGTAAAGTAAGAGTCAACAATTCAAAATTCGCTTTATATATACCACAATCCATTGTGTAAAACCAAAAAAAACTACCATATATGTTCTTCAATATTATAAATTGATTTTTTTAATAAAATAGTTATTAAATTTAGAAGTTTTTACTAGTATCTTATTAAAAGCACGAAGAGCTTATATTAGCTGAATAGCTGTATCCTATTATACATATTGTAAGCACGTTGAGAGAGAATGGGCATTTTGGGAATTATGTGAAAGCTAAGAGAACCCGCCTTTTGCTATTTATCGATAATGGAAAAAACAGAAAGCAGTCAAATAATTCATAAATTAGTTATTTGGGAGATGAGTTGAAACTACCAAAATACCCTTTTTTGATGGTAGCAATGGATTGTTTGCGAATTGTTCCCAGAGATTGAAGGAAGAACAAGCACGTTGCTGTTCCTTCTTTCTTACCTCCTTTCCTTCCAAAATCCAAGAAAGCAAATATATAATTGTTCATGAATGGGAACGTTTCAGAGTTGGAGAAGAGCCTACGGTGCTCTCAAGGATTCCACCAAGGTTGGCTTAGCCAAGGTCAATAGCGAATACAAGGTACGTTAATCATTCCAAATTATGCATGGATTTCATTTTCTATCTTAATTGCATTGCATGAATGTTTTGACGTTGATAAATTGTTAATTAATTGCATGCATGCATGCATTTGATTCAAGGAATTGGATATTGCAATTGTAAAAGCTACCAGTCACGTAGAATATCCCCCCAAGGAACGTCATGTTCGAAGTGAGTTCTTCTCAATTCGTTCATTTTTCATTTTCATATGATATATATAATCATCATCGTACCATTGTTTGAAATGAAATTGTTATGGCGCGCCGAATTTGAGGTATTATATAGATAACAGAGTGTTAGAGATATAATTATTGATACGTCTTTTCGTATTAGTTTAAGCTTTTGGGATAAGTGATTTCATAAGACGGATTTAATTTGGTTTTTCGTTGGATTATTAATGCAGAAATATTCTATGCCACAGCAGCACATCAACCACGGGCAGATGTGGCATACTGCATACACACACTCGCCAAGAGACTTTCCAAGACAAGAAATTGGATAGTGCGTTCTTTCATTTTTCATACTTAATAATAATTATTCGTTGGTAGTGCACTCAAGATGTTTGATTGTTTGACAGCCGCACTCATGCTTATAATTACAGGTTGCCATAAAGACATTGATAGTTATCCATAGGATTTTGAGAGAGGGTGATCCTACTTTCAAAGAAGACCTTGTCAACTATTCAAGAAGGGGACACATTCTCCAAATATCCAATTTCAAAGATGACTCAAGCACCCTAGGTAACTTATGTTTGTTTGGTACTATTTGATCATTATGTTGTGTCATCTTAACAAATGTTATATGTATTATTTCTCCTATTTCATGGCTACATCTCTCTGTGCAGCTTGGGACTGTTCTGCATGGGTTAGAACCTATGCACTGTTTTTAGAAGAAAGGCTTGAATGTTATAGAGTCCTTAAGTATGACATAGAGTCAGATCGTTTAAAAAAACCGACACAAGGGCAGGGTTTAGCTAAGGTGTGTGTCTATATATAGTTTGGTTTTATTCATAAACTAAAACTTCCATGCGGCTTTTACTGTTACTATATGTTTACAGAATATCAGTAACTACTTTCAGCTTTGACAGGTACAAAGCAGAACACGGTCATTGCCTACTGAAGATCTATTGGAGCAACTGCCTGCACTGCAGCAACTTCTATACCGCCTTATTAATTGTCGGGTAACAATTTGATGTGAAAACTCATATTCCCTCCATTCCCTTCTATTCTGTTAACTTTTTTAGTGCATTGACAGTGACAAATAAAATAGAACGGAATAGAGGGGGTATTCAGGATTTCTATGTTCCTAATTTGTTATGACATATATGTTACCATTGAAATTGGCGCTTTTGCTGTCCCTTAGACAACATTTGATTTGATTTAATATCTTGCAGCCTGATGGAGGAGCTTACAGCAATTACCTAGTGCAATATGCTTTGGCCCTGGTATTGAAAGAGAGCTTCAAAATATATTGTGCAGTCAATGATGGAATCATCAATCTTGTGGATGTGGTAATTGTCTATCTTAATATTTAATTTCTTGTTTTGATAACTTCACTTTAGCTTTAGTTTTTAAATTTATGCTAACCCATGAAATTTTCAGTTCTTTGATATGCAAAAACATGATGCCAGGAAGGCTTTGCTTATTTACAAAAGAGCTGGCCATCAGGTATACAATGATGCTTTTTTCAAATTGGAATTTAGCTTTTGTTCTCAAAAAACATGTCCATGTGATCATTGTTGCTATTATGTAGTGCGATCAACTTGCTAATTTCTATGAATACTGCAAGGGCTTGGATCTTGCTAGGAACTTCCAATTCCCAACTCTGAGACAGGTTCTTTCTTGCTTCTCAAGTAACCAACATTTCCTTTGATATCGTAAATGGTTTCTCACTAATTTATTCACTGCAACAAAACAACAGCCACCTTCCACTTTTCTTGGTACAATGGAAGAGTACATCAAGGAAGCACCAGAGGCAGGCATGCCTAGAAAGAACCTGGTAAGAAAGAATGAAAACACAAATTAAGCAGAGGTTGCATTATATACTATGTTTAGGTTTATTAGTTATGTGATATTACATATGACCCTGCCTCTGAAGTTTCTGCATTTGTTGTAACTGCAATGAGTTTATATCTTATGGTTGATTAATAATTGTGATGCAATGTCAGGAGCCTAAGGAAAAGGAGGAATCATCCAAAGAAGAAGAACCAGAAACCGAAGAGCACGAAGAGGACGAAGAGCCTCAAGAAAATGAGAAACAAGAAGAAGAAATCCAGGAAGAACCTGAACCACAGCCGGAGGAACTAGAGAAGGCCGAACCCGCTCCTCTGATATCAACTGGTGATGATTTGCTGGTATGTTTATTTGCTTAAATGATCTCAATCTTATGCAACATCATGAATGCTTGATTTGGCTCATACATTGTGCAACATTGAAGGGTCTACATGAAATAAATCCAAAAGCTAGAGAACTAGAGGAGACCAATGCTTTGGCACTTGCAATTGTACAACCTGGTGGTAAGGCCAAAGAAATAATATCTTTCTTCTTTTCTTCTTCTTTTTCCTTTTGCATCTCTGTCGTGCCGAACTGCCTATTAAGTCGATTTATTTGATGCTTATGAAGCTCTAAGATCTGCAAATTTTATGTAGGAAACAACATTCCGAGGGATCTTGCATTGAGTAACATTGGTGGGACTACAGGTTGGGAACTTGCACTGGTTACGGCACCAAGTAACCATACCAGCCAAGCAATAGACCGAAAAATGGTTTGTTTTCTCCGCGCTATCACTTGCTTATAATCAAACAGCGCAATGCTACCACATTATTCTGAAATCTATTTTCTAGCGAAAATTCTGGCTCTCTACTTTCAATCAAATCAGGACTAGTTAAGATTGTCACTGTGTTGTTTCATTCAATTCATGATGGTGATGGATTAATCTCTTACTGATCTATTAATCTAATATGCTGAGGCAGGCTGGTGGATTTGATAGGCTACTACTAGAAAGCTTGTATGAAGATGAAAACTCCAGAAGACAACTTCAGCTCCAAAATGCAGGTTATGGATACGGAGGAACAGCTATTCATAATCCATTTGATCAATATAATAGTAATCAGTATGATCCATTTGCAGTGTCCAACAACATAGCACCTCCAACCAATGTGCAATTGTCATTGATGGCTCAGCAACATCAACAGCAGCAAATGATGTTCCAACAGCAACAAATGATGTATCCACAACAACAACAACAACAACAACAACAACAACAGCAACAACAAATGATGTACCATCAAAATAACATGATGATGGTCCCATATCAGTCTCAATACCCTCAACAGATGCAATTTATGGACTCTTCTAATCCATTTGGAGATCCCTTACCTGTTCCCACCTATAAGCACACTTCCATGCAAGGAAATTACAATTTGTTGTAGAGTCCAACTATCTTTTAAGTAGGGTTAACATGAATTTTCTTCTCTTTGTTGGCCAGTGAATTGTAACGTGCCGTTTTGTTTTGTAATTATCACGGATCCATTGTTCTTCAAACGCACTCATGGAAAACTAATTTTGCTCAAGTATCAGTATAAAGTCTGAGATTTAAGTTTAAATGGGTTGACGTTGAACACATACATGTTAGTACTACGCCTTTGTTGTTGTCACATAATACTGCCACAAACTAGATACAGTTCACAGATTCTCCCTTGAAATTCATATCATGAACACCAGAACAACAGTAAGAATGCTACTGCTGATTATCTCTGTTTTTTCATCATATTTTAATCTTCCTACAAGAGTCTCGAGCCATTGTTTATCTTTTATTGTGGCCTCTACTTCTATAAATACAAAAACGCGTCCTTAAGAGCAATACTAAATGACAAGTTGACCAATTCGAACAAAGATTTGGGTTATCTAATTTTCATTCAGAAATAGCGAGGAAACAGTCATGTTAAATATATAAATACATAATATGGTTTGAATAGACAAAAAAAAGATGGACAAATCATGTCACTTTCTCCTGTTTAAATAACATGAAAAATCAAAATGAATGAAAAAGGAGTCACGAGCAAAAGGTGGCAACTTGCATCTAGATTCCTTGGCTGTCTCTAAACGAATGGAAAGTAGAGAGAAGAAAAGAGTTTATTGGGATTCATGCACCGCTAAAAACATAAGCCAGTGTGTAATTTCAGAGGCAAAAGATGAAGGTGTTTCCCCTTAAATATCAAGTTTACTACAGTCGTGTATACATCACTAAATATATGCACTGGGTTGAGGAATGCTCAAATAAGCTTTTCTTTAATAGTTTTCGACTTTTCATGAATACATACATAACCCATGTAAATAGGTTCAAAGTGACAAGCATTGAAATTATTCAACATATACTGGTTATTTAATTAACCTGTTCACTAACCAACTATGTACAAAACATTGAGACTAAGTAGAGAAGGTTAATCCCAAACCACCAGTACTGCACCTCAGCACCTGTACGATTTCCCAGTTGCATGCATTATCCTTGCTTCTCAATCTCTATCTTCAAATAGTTCAGAGTCCCCTCACTCCCATCTTGGCCTTCTCCATGAGATCAGGTTTTGACCCTGAAAATCGTATATAATTGAGCTCAGCTTGCTAGAAAGATATGACAAAGATTCTCCACACACACACACAATTTGACCTTTGCCTCTCAGATGAACCCAGATGGCAGATACCCAAACAGAAATCTGGGAGCAAAGTTAAAATCAAACAACTCTGAACATTTGCCAACATAAATCCACAAGTCAGGGTTGGTTGGCCACACATGTTTATGTTGTCCTCCTGTACAAATACTACATGCATATGAACTTTTCAGAATCTTCTAGGCTTTTCAAAGGGGGAAAAAATCCTATCCAATTGGTATGTCAACTTCTGTTTCCCAAGATGCAGATGCACAAACCAGCCGAAAACATTCTTTTGAATAGTTAAATCTCATTCAGAAACAACATGGGTGAAGTGAATTACTGAAAGCAGAAGCACAAAAAGCCAAACAATAGAAGAAGAAAGAAGAAAGAGTTTACAACAAATGTTAAAACCAACACTGTTAAGAACTAACATCTTGACAAATGCTGTTTCTGTTTCCATATCTCATCAGTCCCTATTTGGATAAAAAAGGAGGATGAGTAAAAATCCGGAAAACTTACAATACCAATATCAACAAATGTTAGAAAGGTAGCATGAAAAGTTGGAAAATTAAATATATTACCAGAGCAACGGGCTAAGGTGAATCAGAGATCATCCTTCCTCATCTTCTGAGAGAGTTATGTTCTCCGGAAATGTGAGAACCTTGACTTGCACTGACATGTCCATGGTTTCCGGGCTATTCAACTCCAACCCAGTATCCCCACCATGAGGAGATGCATTCTCTGAAAGTCATACGATCATATAAGTTTTTAAATATTTTTAAGAATCCATATACAATTAAAGAAAAAAATGTTGTGGTAATAGAAACTATTGAATGCTGCAATTAATATTCCCAAATTTCAAGTATTCAATTTAAGTCAGAAAAGCATCAATTTTGTGTTGATATATCATGAATTAATTCGAGCTACATGATGGATGCACAACACTAAGGTCAAAATGAGAATTAGATCTAGTCAATTTATTGAAAAGAATGAAAATTCAGAAAGAGTTAGGGTGAGCGAAAAGGGGGAACCTTGAATGAAGAAATGCTGAGAGGAGGGCCAACCACGGATGGTGGAGACGGAAAGAGGCTGCTTCTGAAGCTGCTTCTGCTGAAGATGCTGATTGGTGAGGTGGTTGGTGAAATTGTGAACGAACGTTGCGACGTTGGAAGCTGAAGGCGCCGGTGGGACCCAAAACGAGGATCCCGGAAGAAAAGGGAGCCAATCGGGCGTTGCCTTCTTCACCAGAATCCGGTGTATGTGATCGTCTAGAAGCTTCAGAGCCACATCGTATTCCTCTCCCTCTTTCTCCTTCTTCGATGATTGGGGTTTCAATTTCGTGGCTTGGGACGATCGGTGCCGCTGGTGGGTCACCGCCACGCGGGGGGCGGAGCTGCCGTCTTTCAGGGAGTGGGCGCCGGTGGCTTGACGGAGGAGCGTCCTGCCGATGAACCTTGCCATTTGATTCTCTCTCTCAACACAGGAATCCAGAGATAACGAAAGATGAGAAGAACTGAAGAACCTTAATATATGAATTATGAAATAAAAAATAGAAAAAACAAAAAAGCTAAATGGATAATAACTATTAGTTACTTTTTTAGAATTACGGGGTGGTTACCTAACATATTTTTCTATTTTTAGAAGTAGGCAGTAGGGCTGGTAATTTATATTTTATTTGCGAATATTTAATCCGGTCCAATTCGTTTGGGTTGGGTAGAGTACAGGTTTAGGGTGTACCCTATCCTACTTTATAACCTTCCTTATGTAATGACTTATAATAAATAAATAACCACTAAAATTAGTTAATTAATTTAGTAATCTAGAGCATTAATTTTTTATTTTTTATGTTATTAATATGTATAAAATTTGAAATGATTGAATTTTATATTTACTTTAAAAAAATTTAATATTTCTGCGAGTATGATAGGGTAAGATTTAAAATTTTAGAGTGCGAGTAGGGTTAGAGTTAAGAGATTCTCAACCCACAAATAAGATAGAATATAATTTTAATAAAATTTTTAACTTACGGGTAAAGTTAGGGTAGGATTACCAGCCTTAGTAAGCGGCACTTTTTTAATTACTAACTCCGTCTCTTTTTACTGAGAATAAATTGGTCTAATTTTTTTTAACCATTTACGTTAGTATTTAATGTCTATCTCACCAATTTAACAAATTCATTGAAGGATTGCTTTGTCTCATGAAAATTAAAAACAGAGATAGAAATAACTCTTTTTTCATCAGAAATCATATTATTTTTTATAAAAAAAAAGACAGAAATTAAATTGATAATTCACTCATTTTTAGAAATAGACAATACCTGATAATTGTATATAGTATATACTATACAAAAACTATGTAAATGTTTTTATTTCATTTATGGGATTAATTAGTATTTAATTGATTGTTAATTTATTTTAGTAAAGCATTCATATAAGAGGTGAGATCTGTATGAAGTTATAATTTGTTGACGTTGACCTTGACTATTACGATATAATGTGAATGGATTAAAATGGAAGGTGGAGTGTTTTCCTTAACCCTGTTTATAACAAGGGAATAGTATATACAACCGTCTCAGCAGTTCACCGAATTTTATGTTGATTGAAATTCATCAAAACTGCTCAGATTGCGCCGCCACATGTTGATAACTTGTGTCTATCTCTGCTTTGTTTGGTTGAAGAAAAGAAAATGGAAAGAAAGAAAAAGAAAGAGAATGAATAGAAGGGAAAATAAGGAGAGAAATATATTTTTTTGTTTACATTATAAAAGAAAAGAGAATATAAATTTAAAAGGAGAAAATTAAAACTATGTAAAGCGATACATAATCTTATTGTATCATAAAATATAGATGCTATATTTATTTATATTTTAATTCCATGTCAAATATGTAATTTAATATCCAAATTAAAAATCTAATTTCTTGTCATTTTTTCTTGGAATTTCTTTCCTTCGATTTTCTCCTAAACCAAAAGTATAATATGTCTACCTTCTTGGGTTTCTCATGTCTATTCATTTGGATTTTCCCAATTAGAAAGGGTGAGGTGGTACAATGTTGTTCTATATTATTGTATAGAGTAAAGTTTTGTTTTTGTTCTCAATATTTGGAGTAAGTATTAAAGTTGTCCATAACGTTTGAATCATTCTATTTAAGTCCTTAACGTTTTAAAATTGACTCAATGTTGTCTGTTAGAAATCTGTTAACGGAATTGACGGCGGAATAAAATTGAGACGATTTTAAAATGTTAGGAACTTAAATAAGACGAAAACGTTGGGGGCAAAAATGATATATAGAAATAAATTTTTTTATTCTTCACTAATATCAATCTTTTACGGTACATAATTATTCAATTATTTTTTAATCATATTTAAATAAATTACACTTAATCACATTACTTTGATTCTAAATAAATTTATTTTTTTATAATTTTACTCTTAAAAATTTTACTCATCATGAAATATTTGTAAAATGACTAGAATCACATTACTTTATTGTATATGTATCATTTTTTTCCCATAAATTTATGTACTAGTCATTCTACAAACACTTTATGATGAGTAAACATTTCTAAGAGTAAAATTAAAAAAAAATAAATTTTTTTAGAATAAAATTAATGTGATTAAGTGTAATTTACTTAGATGTGATTAAAAAATAATTGAATAACTATGTACCGTAAAAAATTGATATTATTGAAGGATAAAATTAAAATTTAGTTCTATGTATCGTTTTTGTCCCCAACATATTCGTCCTATTTAAGTCCCTAACGTTTCAAAATTGTCTCAATTTTGTCCCGCCGTCAATTCCGTTCACAGATTCCTAATGGCAGGACAACATTGAGTCAATTTTGAAACGTTAGAGACTTAAATAGGACGATTCAAATGTTAGGAACAACTTTAAGACTTACCCAAATGCTAGGGACAAAAACAATACTTTACTCTTCTTGTATATTATCTACGAAACATATACATTAGGTTTTACGTTTTAAATATATACAAATTAATCCCTTAACCTTTTTATTATGACAGTTAAATAGTTAAATATAAAGTAAAAACTTACGTTCATTGTTTTCATGTGAAATTAATAATTAAAAATTTTTAAATAAAAATTTAGTCCAACATGTCAAATCATTTAATAGTTTTTAACTATTAATTTCATATGAAAACAACTCCATATAAGTATTTAGCTAAAGAGCTAGATCTGTACAATAAAAAGAAAATTCAAAAATGTAAAAGTCAAAGTAAACATAAAGTTTACAAGTAAAATGTTATATTTCCTTTGCTGAACCAAAATACTCAAAGAAGGATAACTCAACCATTAATAATATGAATCATCACATAATTTAAGTGATGTTGGTGTGTATTTACATAATCATCTCGCTCATAATCTCTAACACTCTGGAACTAATGAGCTGTGAAAGAGAATCAAAAGAAACTCAGCCTAAAGAATTGTAATTACAAATTACAAAATATATGTACAGCTCAACCTCAATGTCCTCACATCTCAGACAAAAGATTACTAATTTTCCGAAGTTCATCCAGAGCTGCTGTCATGGCAGCAAGCTGCCCTTTACCAACCACAACATCTTTCGAAGCTCCCTGTTCTTGTTGGAAAGAAGACTCAATCACCTGCCACATACAAATACATAATTCAGTTTCAGGTGGTCACAGCATTTCATGCACAAACACTATTGAAAATTCGAGAATGGTAAGAAAGAACTTTACCTGAATATGCTCAAGCATAGACTGCCCAATATTCCTAATAGTTCCGACCATATTCTGGTCTATCGGAGAATCCCCTTGGCTTCTAACAGGACTACAATGCCCATTTGCTATAGAAGAAGAGGGTATCATTACATGACTTTGATTTTTGCATTTGGCAGGTTTTGCATCTTGAGAAGGACTTCCACCCTTGACAGATGTACGTTCATCACTGTTTCGTCCAAGCCTTGAAAAAAACCACTGGAATTTATTCAGCTTTCCCCACTTCTGATGTGAGGCTGAATTTCCCATGGGATCATTGTTGAAGGAGGATGTGTGAGATAAGTTCTCAGGACAATCAGAGACTGGAAGAGGTGAACCAGTTTCATTGATTTCAGTTTCAAGAAAGGACAAATTATAATTATACGGAATGCTACTTTTCTCAGAATAGTTTCGACGATTGACATCCAAACGAGGACTAGCTAGGCCAGAAAATATAGGTGAATTTCCCTCACTTCTAGTACTTACACTTAGACCTCTAACATCCGCAAAGTAATTGTTGCAGCATTCAGAGCCGTCATCTTGTTGTTCCCTTTCAACTACTACAGGACGATTATCCTGCTCGAATACATACAGGTTTTCTGTGTCTACCTCTGAGCCAAGTTCCTTACAAAGATCTTCTAACAAACTGCGTCTAACAGCTTCCTTACTTTCCTTTTTTCCATCATTAGTCGTGGATGGAGAAGGGGCAGATTCTGTTCTCTTTAAACTGACATTTACCTTTTCTGTCCATTTCTTTTTCTGAGCTGGAACCTGATTTTCAGCTCCATCTTGCTTAAGTTCTTCAGTACTGTGGGCAACTCTCCACTTTTCTTCCCAGTAGCTATCAGTCAACAGTTTCAGAGGAGTTCTCGGAGAATCTGAGTCAGATGGATGAGTAGTAGATCTTGCACTAATTGATTTTGCTTGGTTATGAAACCACACAAATGAAGGTATTGATGATGAAATTTCAGTACTTAATGCAATAGCCTGCAAGGATTTAGCCTTTGCTAGTAGTTTATCGATATCTGTGTCCTCGGGGAAGTTTAATAACCTCTGGAGACAGATTGTGGGATTTTCAGTTGCCAGTAGTGAAGATCTTAATCGAAGTAACATTGCTACAGCCATAGCCGTGATAAAGGCTCCACGAGGTGATTGTAATATCATAAAACCAGATTCTGTATTGTCCTCCGCAAGCTTCTGCTTTTTACCATTATCTGATAAAAATATCTCATCCCAGATGATCAAGAGGTTGTCGAGTGAAAATTCCCGTCCAAATAAAACTCGGAACCAGCGGAGAGCAAAGTACTGGGGTTCAACCCCAAGATCAACAAGATGACTGTGTAGAGATGAATCAACGTGATACAACAAATGATACAATGCATTTGAAGCTTCAATTACAGGAGGCAAGCCGGTATTGGACCCAGCCACAGGTGAATAAGAGAAGAAATCAGCCATTGCAACTGAACCATGAGCACCACTCATTAATGCCTCAAACATGCAGTAAGCATCATGTTCCATGAATTTATCGGACAAAACAACACCAAGTTCACCTTCAGCCCCATAAGCATCACCTAGCAATACAAGCGCTCGTATACTAGGATCAAGCTCATCGAGACTCTGGATTTTCAATGCATCTCCACAGGAACCAATATCATCCTCTGAGTCTGTAGATTTTCTCATATCAAAGCTGTAACGATGATCATTCTCCTGACAGAAAAGGCCATCAAATCTGTCTGTGAAGTGATCTTCATAAAGCTTTCGTATTGCGGAAAGATGTTCCACATCAACTTGGAGAACATATAGCAGCGGGGCAAGTAACTCATGCATTCCTATAAAATAGATGAATGAAACTCAATAATGTGAAGTCAACTATTTCATAACTTATTTTATTAGTAGAAAACAAATTACAAGGGAACCTGGAAGCTAAAGTAAGGGAATTTGTTTTTTGCCAAGTAAAAGGTTTCCAAACAATGATTGATTAATCAGGAGGAATGCTAATAATTTTCTCATAGAATATGCACAATTTAGATGATGTGACAAAAGGAAAATAATTAATGATAGAAACATTAATTAAAGTCCGTTGCTCATAACATGAGATTGGCTATTAATAAGCACATGATGAACCTTCATGTGAGATGGTGGTAATTTTTTTTTTCATATTAAATTAGATGCACTGTAGTTTATTATAGATATATGGCAGGAAAAACAAGACACCTGTCATAAACAAGAAGCTTACTAAACTATAGATCATCCTATAGTTTCATATATGTAGTTAGAAAGAAAAACAATGCAACCATACAAAAGGATAAAAACATACATAAGACGAAATAACCAAGGTATATTTCCTCAGAGAGTGCCTTTTTTAGTTTCATTTTGGAAGGGGCGGGAATTTGAAGAGTAAACTGGACTTACAACTACTCTTCAAATCCCTTATCTTCCATCCCTTCTCCAAAATAGAACTCACAAACACACCCATAAGTGATTGTCTGCATCTACAGATATTGCTTGGATGAACAACTTACCTTGTCTATAACCACATTCTGGGTGTTTGAGACACCACAGCAATAAAATCCGTCTCAATAAGCCTTGGAATCCTGGTGTCTGGAAGTAGCCCCCATGTTCTGGGTATAAACGTGATAAATCCTGATCAACCATCCTCTCCAACTCAGCATTGCGGAAAAAGCGACTCCATGTACTATCTGTATATAAAAGGCCATACTCTTGTCATCAGAGATAAAGTTTGCAAGATGGAGAACATTTCGTAGACTAACTAGAAATCTACTTGACGGAAGTCCAAAGTCTAGGGACAATACAATACTATTACAAGATATGCAACAATTTACTTGCTTTCTTTTACATATGCTACGATTTCCACGCATGTTCTTATTTCTGTTAACTCTTTGCTTAAACTTCTTATCAGTTGAGTTGCCACAAAATGAGCAGGAAGCATGGCTATATTGAGGCAGAAGGAAATGGTGTAATATGAAAACAAACTTAGATTTACCTGGATTTTGTGAAAGTGGATTGTCCATGATAAGATTGGGTGGACTACCTCCATCTTTTGGAAGATGGGGATCAACCAGGAGGCGACCTCTCAAATTGGCATATCTGACATAAAAAACAGAGGTCATGTTTACCAAGCAAAACATGGGGAAAAAATATATGAGAAGACAAAGCCACTGGCAGAATAAATATCCAACTGCATATTTTAGTTCAAAATAATAATGAATGCCAATGCCAAATCCAAAACCAATGCCAACAATTTGAATTAACCTTCAATGCAATTGAAGAAACAACTATTTTTCCCCAAAATAAAAACAGAGAAGATATAGAATAGTAATCACTTTCTCGAATTAAAATTCAAAAATCCTCTTTTATTTTCGTATCACTATATCCATTCCCATATATTGAGAATTGAGAAACAAAACCACTAGCATTGTTACAATGTTACGTATGTAGAATTGTTACTTTTATCATCAATACCAAGGATTCAATCTAGAACTTGAGATAACATAAACACAACATTCATATTCTCGAAAGGATCAAAAGAGCGTAAATTGGAATTGAATTTTAAAGAAAAACAAAATTTAATTTATATCCACACCAACAAACAATAATTAAAAAGAGAGTATATAAGGCATGATAATTGAGCATGGTTATTACCTCCTTCTAGAATTAGCGGTGGCACGACGAAGATCATCAATGGAATTCGAAGAAGGCAAAACCCCGAGACTGATACGCCACTGCAAACCTCTGATATCTCCGAATCGACGAGTCTCCGGCGGAGATTCCGGAACTGAAAGCACCGACGGGGATTCCGGCAATGGCGAAAGCACCATAGCTGGTGGCATGGTTATGCCGGAAAAAATTCCTCAACGAACAAGATGATCAAACGCAAAGAGAATCGAGAAAAATTTCCGAAGCTCAACCCCGAGAAACGAAATGAATTAGATGAATCGTTTTTTGAGTCGGAGAATTAAAAATCTGAGCTATATAACACTGAATTCACGAAGAATGAAGAGAATTTGATTAATGCGCAGGGGCAAAGAGAGAACAAAAAGGAGGGAAAGGGAAATTGAAGGAGAAGAAGCTGAATTGAAGGAAAAAAATGATGAAATTACGTGAAAAATTGAGAGTTTGGGGAAAGAAATGGAATGATTTGGTGGGAAGTTGCTTTTCTTCTTCTTCTTCTTCTCCTCCTTCTCTTCTGTTCTGTCTCTGCGTTTCTTCAACAACAGAGACAGAAAGAAGAGAGAAAAATTAAAAAAAATAAGAAAGAAAATGTTATGAAAAAGGAGAATTAAATAACAGAGGATTGTGACTTGTGACAATTATAATGTGTGAATTATAAAATAGATTAGAATTGAGTTGTCACCTTCTTCAAATTTCTACCACTCCTCTCATTTCTGCCATTTTCTCCTGTGGAATATTCTGCTATGTGACGTTGACCTTCAGGTTTATTTTGACTCAATTCATTTCTTTTGTTTCTATTATTATCCATTTAAAACAATAACTCTCCTAATTTTCATTGTTGGTTCAATTGTTATTAATTAATTAATTAATTAAGGTAAAGATTTAGGTGAAGTCGACTTCACGTGAAATTGATATTCGAGAGCCGTTAGATGAAAATTTAGTCAAATCATTTAACTGCTCTCAGGTATCAACTTCACGTAAAATCTGCATCTGAATTTTCACTATTAATTAATTGCTGTAAAGAAACGTTACTATTTTTGTGATAAATATTAAATGAAAGAGTATATATTCAAATATGTTGCTATAAAATTTTGCTGTACAAAGTTTGGTTCTCAACAAAATTTTATTATATTAAAATTTTTTTATTTTTATAAAAATAAGATATATATATCTTTTTGTTATACTTTTAAAAATTTATTTATCCAAACAAAAATAATAAATTTAACTAAAAATAAAAATTTATATATCTTATTTTTATAAAATTCAAAAACTTTAATATAATAAATTTTTTTAGAAACAAAAATGGCCGAAGCAAAATTTTTTAAAGACGTATTTAAATATATATTCTAAATTAAATATATATACATTCATAAACTTTTCTAATTTTCTATACTTTCTCTATTAGCTAGTAGTTATTACTTATTACCAATATTTTGTTTACACGTGTTATAGAAAAGGAATAAAGCTACCACCACCTTAGGCAAATCATTTTCACATGGACTTTTATAAAATACATTTGACATAAATTTTATTTGACATGCCTAAATTTTCTTATGTCGTTTAACCCTATCATGATGTGACATGTTTTTGTACTCAAGCATGTATGCTTTCTGTGAAGGATTATTATTGTTACATTTTGTACACCAAACTCATGGTAGAATAACTATGAAGAGAGTATCATATGATTATGACATCGGAAGAGTTTTAAGTATATCGGAAACACCGGTGTTTCTATTATTTTAACCGTTGATTTAAATTATAAAAAATATATATAATATATATTAATTAAAATCAACGGTTAAAACAACTGAAACACTGTTATTTTCTGGTACACTTGAAATTTTTCAACATCTCCTTGGTCATCAAATCATCTTTGCTAAGTTCCAATATTCAAATATCAGCAATACATATAGGTCTGCTCTCTCATTTTCATTTGCTTTCCATCAAATATTGTCAATTGTGACTTAAAAAAAAACTAACTGTGTCTTGCTGAGTTTTAAGTTTTTTATGGCCCAAATTATTTTGTGGTTTTAAGGCCCAATAATTTATTTGAGCCTGACCCAATTTCATGTTTTGGCCATAGCCGATATATTGGATCAAAATGGTAGGATTTAGTTTCATATTTTAGTGTATTCTTTTTTGGTTAGAGTATAAATTTTTTAAAATCAATTTAAAGAAAAAAAAATATGCATATCAAAGCAGTGAAAGTTGATCATTTAAATAAACAAAAACATAAAATATAAAATCGGAGTTAATACTCTTGTTTGTATCATCCAAACAATTCAATTATTAAAAGTACTTCATTCCAAACTTTTCAACTTCAACTAAGTCATTTAAAATATGCTATGTAATATATTTTTGTTAAGGTCCAACAGTTAATTTAAGCTTGACCCAAGTCCAAGTTATTCCCCAAGCCGCAGCTATCTTGTTTGATTATTGGAAATTTTAGTGTGTAGCTCTCTTAACATATTAACAAATAGGGTTCAAAACAAGGTGTTTTCCACTGGAAGAAAGAAAATATAAATAGTTACTGTCAATAACATTTTTGACTATGATACCAGTCATTTTTCATTTTCTTCTTGAAAATATTTTTCATCAACATAGTTAAATCCATTTTTAAAAATGAAGTTTCGACTGTTTTTTCCTTAAAAAGACAATTTAATTTAAAGGAAAAGATTTTGCTCTTCATCGGAAATTTAGAGGAACACCAGTATTAACTCGACGCAATTGTCGACTACTTTGGTTATCACTCATTCGATCTTGAAAAATGATATTTCTATCACGGCCTCGAGCAAAATAACTGTATCGAGTCTGTTGCTGTTGATATTCTCTCATCTTCTCAATCACCAAACTCTTGCCAATTCTTGATCTATCCAATTCCAATAGCTCTTTTTTGTCGAAATTGATCTTCAATGGCTTGATCAATTTGAAACTGACCCCAATAATTATTTGATCAATTTCATATATTGTACAAATTTTTACAAATATTTTTTCGTAGTGCATGACAAAATATTAGTGAAGTATCATGCCATTCTTGAAGAGCCAAGGATAATAATTTTTTTTTCAATTTATCAAAAAAAAATTATCTTCGATATAAGAAATGTCCCAAGTATTTGTTTTCGACCTCTTGAGGCAAAGTGGCTGTTTGTCGAACTATTGGATCTTCGACATTTTGTTGAATATTTTCAGCCGTATTCATTTTCGATATCTCATCAAATTTTTTATGACAACATATTACCCAAATTATGGTAATTTTCCTTTTCCTTCTCGAATCATTGTGGTCAAAGAGTTGTCATATTTGATGATTCGAAAATATCATAATCAAATTTTTTTTTTTTCAAATTTTCAACTTCACAATTTTCAAAGTGAATAAAGAAGCTTTTTTGTTTATCTGAAATTAGATCAACTTTATAGAGTTTCAAAGTTGAATAAAGATTTTTTCTCTTTTCCACATTTATATCTAACAACTGCCAATAATCGTTACTTAAGAACTTCTTTTTACAGACATACTTGTACATACCTTAATAGAGTACGCAACTTCTTCCAAAGTGTTCCAATATGCACCTGTAACTTGATAAAGTTCGAATTTGTCGAGCATTGGCTTGTCGAAAATATTATTTTTGATGATTTTTTTTTTGCTAGATGGACAAAAGCAAAAATACTTATCATCATTGAATATTATTTTCGACAAACTCATATTCAACCATTTCTCTTTCTTTCTCCTTTTCTTCTTTTATTTTTTCAACTTGTCAAACTCTCTCAATCAAATAGGCTAAATCAAGAATATGCATATTGAGTAATTTTCGACGCATATACAAGCCAAGACCTTTGATGGCTATTTTGATGATCTCGCTTTCAGGGATCGACACATAACATCGATTGCGAGCATTTTTTAATCGAATTATATAGTCATCTATCGATTCTCCATCGTCTCGTTCTATTGCAAGCAAATCTATCAACGAGACATTTAATTCTACCCTATAAAATTGAGCATGAAAATCATTTTCCAATTGTGCCCACGTTAAAATCGAACTGGGTCTCAGATTTGAAAACCAAGTGAAAGCATTTTTTGTTAATGAAGTAGGAAAAAACTTCATTCTCAAATTTTTATTATTTGCCAAATTTCCTAATTCGACCATATAGCGAGCTATATGCTCGACAGTTGACTCTCCAGCCTCTCCTGCAAATTTTATAATTATTTTGAAATCTTTTACACCCATTGGCACTTCTATCATTTGCACTGCAGAAGGCAAAGCAGAAATAAAATATGGTCGATGCATGAGAGCCACATTGATACCCATTCTATTGAGGACATCCTTGACAATTCTTGTTACCTGGTAATGATATCCACGCTGTGTGTGAAGTCTATTCAAAACTTCACCAGCATTTTGATCTCCTCGAACGAGATAAGGGATATTTTTTTCGCTTTCAGGATTGTTAAATACATTCTCCTCATTATATCCTATGTTCTCCCGGTCTACTACCAAATCTTGCGGAATAGGCTGTCCCTCATCATAATCGACAATTCGAGCAATTCTCTCGACTTGTTTAATTAGTCGATCATATTTTGACTCATTGTCAGCCAGGATAGGATTCAAAATAGTAGTTATCCGGTGAGTCAACAGGTTGACTAAATCATGGTAACTTTCATCAATATATTGTTGAAATTCAACAATCAATCCTGAATTATTTGACGAAGAGCCCACTTGATAATGACTAACGTCAGAATATGAAAAAGAAGGTTGGTTAGAAACCATACCTGGCACATTTCATATCTGACTGGAAATGTTAACTGCTCATAGGAGGCGTACAACCAGGAAGAAGGACAAATGGAGGCCAACCTGCAGTTATTTATGGTTTATTTTGCACTGGGGTGATCCTAGGGCGTGAATTTTTTCCACTACCATCAACACTTGCATCAATAACTGCAATATTCTCCGTAGAATTATACTCTGCATGTGGAATCAAATTTGCAGAAGTTTGTGTAGTAATTATTAGGGTATTATTACTTGTTTCTGCATTGCCATTTGAAACTTCGTCAAACATGGTAACAATTCTACCACTTCTTGATCGCATGCACCAAATATCAACACTGCATGCACAATGCAACAGTTGAAAGCAACAAATTTTAACATAATTAAATTTTAAAACAGTCTCACCAGGCGTGCCAATTTGTTTTGTCGATTTTTAGCAAATCGATGGTGGTTCGATCCTAATGGGTTGGGAGCGAAACCTACTCCTCTTTGTGAGTACCAGTTTTATTTGCATCAAAATCCATGCCTTTAACAATGACGAAGAAGAAGAAACTAAACTTTGCAGAAATTCGAAATGAAAATTAAAACATAAAAGATTTGAATAAAAGGAAAATCAAATTGCAGAAAGAAAAAGTGTTTGAAAAAGTAAAGGACAAATTAAAAGGTAAATACTGGAAAGGATAAAAGTTGCTGAATTTAAAGGAATTGAAAATGACATTGCAAAGAAGATAAATTACATGAAAAAAAAGTGACAGGAAATTTAAACGAAAAGTAAAGACATGGAAGGAACCCTTCAAAAAAAGACTCTTGACTGACTCAGAAAATCGCTGGGAATGTAAGTGAGTGTGAGTGTTTTCTCTGAAAAGATTCCAACTCTTCTTCCTTCGAGTCTTCTCCTATTTATAAGACTCTTCAACCAATCCGATTGAAATGTAACTTCCACGTACATTAATCTATGAGTAACCGTTTTTGCTGTTTGAGTGCTGTCTGTAACTGCCACCAACTATCTTCACCTATTAACTTCCTTCGATTGTTTCACTCTCTCTCGATGAGTCATAGTCGATCAACATTCTCTCTTTTATCGATTGACCATCCTCGATGACTCCACCTCGAAGTTCACAACTTGTTATTTTTCGACTAACAAATTACATTGCTGACCTCTTCTTCGACACAGTTGACCACTCAAGTATGTCACTTCGACTTCTATATTTGTATCAATCAATTAATAGAAAGTACATAATAAACTATGTAATTGACTTCAATCCAAAATTAATTGTAACACATATTTAAAAATTGATCGAAATATTATTTTAGCACTTGACAATGATCAAAGTCTAAATTTATCAAATATTAACTTGTTAAAAAATTCAATAACATTTTTATCGAAAATAATATTTTTCGATATAAGACAAGGAATATTAACTAAGGCTAATATATCGTCTGTTACTCTAACTATTGCTCATATGTGTCGAGATGAAGCCTTCATATTTGTTAACAATTTACTTCAAATATGAGAAAAAGAGACCAAATTTACACATACATTAAAGCATATCATTATTATCATTATCATTATGCTGATTTTGTCAATATATGTTAGGCTGATTTTGTGTTTTGCAAAGAACGATTAAACAAAAAGTAAATCGTAGTTCGAATTCTAATATTTTGAGAGTAAAACTTTTTTTTATATATAAATATTAATTTTATGTGCATCAAAATTTATGTTTTGTCAATAAAAAATATGATAACATGCAGAATGGTAGACAAGCAAACAAACAAAAGCTACTTATAGAATTTAGAACACATTTGCAGAAATTTAAAGTATTCAAACATACAAAAAAAAATTGCACATAATTTCAAAAAGTTCAAAAGTAATCGGTACAAGACTTGACAAAATAATAAAAGAAAGTTATAAATAAAATTGAAAACAAATAAAGATGGCATAAATATAAAGTACAAAATAACAAAGAATAATAGAAAGAAAAATAAAAGAAAACGTATAAAAAATTAATTTACGATTCTATTTTATGGGGAATTTTAATGAGATTGTTCAAGTGGAAGAACGACTGGGGGCCATGTCTCTGCCAAGGTCTGCAGCAGAGTTGGATTCATGATATGGAGTTGATGGATCTAGTTTTATCTGATAGGCGGTTCACATGGTTCCGGGGCCAATCATGTAGTCGTATTGACAGGGTCTTGGTTAGTTTGGAATGGTTGGAAGAATTTCCTGAAACAAGGTTACGAGGAGGCCCAAGAGGGCTGTCAGACCATTGTCCAATGATTATGAACGTAACTAGGTTGGGAGGGGAGCCGAGACCGTTTCGGAGCCTGGATTCATGGTTTACTCACGATGGGTTTTTGAGAATGGTAAAGGAGGAATGGAGGAGCCGAGATTCAGTTCATGGATAAATTGAAGGCTATGACAATCCCACTGGGGAGATGGCATAGAGAGCAGTTTGGTGATCTGGACATGAAGATTAACAAGTTTGAGGAGGAGATCAGGAAGGTAGATGATATGGTGAGTCATGGAGTATATGATGGAACAATGGAGGCGAGAAGGAAGGCGCTTGTGAGCTCT
The DNA here is from genome assembly GCF_059453495.1 of Arachis ipaensis. Lineage (NCBI taxonomy): Eukaryota > Viridiplantae > Streptophyta > Magnoliopsida > Fabales > Fabaceae > Arachis > Arachis ipaensis. The sequence goes on along the minus strand of NC_142436.1, from coordinate 151,610,781 downwards.
TGTAAGAAATGGTATATTAGAAAAGAAATCCATTGGAAGTAGATGTCACGGTCTAGGCATGCTAAGGAGATGGATAAAAACACTAGATACTTCCACAATCTCGCCTCAGCTCGTAGGAGAAGCAATCGGATTGAAGCCTTACGGATCCAGGGGAGAGTAGTAAGGAATCAAGCGCGGATCAAGGTATAAGAGATTTCTATAAAGAGTTGTATCACCAGGAACCTTCACCTAATATTGGAATCCGGGATGGGCTGGTTAGGCGAATAACTAGGGAGGAGGCAGCAGAGCTAGAGGTGATGCCAAGTGCAGAAGAAATAAAGGCTACAGTGTGGGATTGTGAGTCTTCAAAAGCTCCTGGAAGTGATGGGTATAATATGAATTTCATTAAGAAGTGTTGGGCAGAGATTGGGAGGGAATTCACAGAAGCAGTGTTGGGATTCTTCCAATCAGCTATGCTACCTAGGGGCTCGAATGTCACTTGGGTGGCGCTGGCACCGAAGTTCGTTGGAGCTACAGAGATAAAAGATCTTCGGCCGATTAGTATGGTGGGGTGCGTTTATAAGGTCATATCTAAGGTCATGGTTCGAAGGATGCGGCATGTGATGCCAGGTTTAGTGGGCGAGACCCAGAGTGCTTTTGTGCAGGGTAGGAAAATCCATGACGGGGCTCTGATAGCGTGTGAAACTGTGCATTGGCTAAAATCCAGAAGACGTAGCTCAGCACTTATTAAACTGGATTTTCAGAAAGCGTATGATCTGGTCAAATGGAGCTTTGTCGACATCGTTCTGCAGAAGATGGGTTTTGGAAATCGTTGGCGGAGGTGGATCAAGGAGTGTGTATGTTCTGCGTCCATGTCAGTTCTAATCAATGGAGCTCCAACTAAGCCCTTCAAAATGGAAAGGGGGCTACGACAAGGAGACCCTTTTATCTCCATTCCTGTTTGTGTTAGTTGTTGATGTTCTTCATCGAATGATAGGAGAGGCGGTGAGGAATGGCCGCATACTTCCGCTATTGGTTGGACGGGATAACATTGAGTTGTCACACTTACAGTTTGCAGACGATACTATTCTTTTTTGTCCTCCAGAGGAAGAGACCATTAAGAATTACAAGCGTCTACTGCGGTGCTTTGAGCTGATGTCGGGGTTGAGCATTAATTTTGAGAAGTCAAGTTTCATTCCGGTTAACTGTGAACAGCGATGGACGCGGAAGATGTGTTGCTTGCTGGAGTGTAAGGAGGCAGCCCTCCCTGTTCGATACCTGGGCATCTCATTGGGAGCAAATCCGAGGCTTGTGAAAACATGGCAACCAGTGATTGACAAGGTGGAAGACAAGCTGGGCCTGTGGAAAGCAAAGACACTCAATAAGGCGGGTAAGCTGGTACTCATAAAATCTGTCCTTAATAGCTTGCCTATATACTATCTGAGCTTGTACAAGATGCCAAAGGCAGTAGCAGAGAAGTTGATCTCCCTACAACGTCGTTTCTTGTGGAGTAAAGAGGATGGGAGGATGGGGATGCCACTAGTGAGGTGGGAGGTAGTGATGGCACCTAAAAAGGTGGGTGGTTTGGGAGTTGGAGATGCAGTGCTTCGGAATCGAATCTTAAAGGATCTGTCATAGGGGATTGCGGGTTTTGTGATGGGTTGGAGTGGATATGGAGCTTCCAGTGGAGGAGACAGCTATTTCAGTGGGAGCTAGACCTTTTGAATCACCTCCACGAGATACTACGATCGGTTAAGCTAACAATGGAGAGAGAGGATAAGGTGATTTGGAAATTTGACAGAACTGGTATTTTTTCAACTAACTCCTTTGTGAAGGGGTTGCAGGAAGCAGTACTCCCGGAGGAAATAACTAGC